>NC_056522.1:77668356-77745721 GCF_019175285.1 Sceloporus undulatus | reverse complement strand
TATTCTGTTTCTGGGAAGCATGAGGAAAAGGAGTTCCAAAGGTCATAGAACAGGATCTAATGGTGGACTTCCTAGAGACTGAACTATCAAACTTGAAATTAAATTTCTAGAATAAATTGCTAGAAAATGGGAAAGTAATTAATTTTCATTAACACCAATAACTGACATTGTTTAATTAACAGTATTAATTTGTTACTTAAACTGTTGGCTTTTAGAACAGATGATTTTACAGCAAATTGCACGGAGGTTGTCACAATTGATTCCTTAGGAGCAGATTTTGTTACTGGCTCCTTCAAAAGTACTCTTTCTTGTTGCCTTCCCTCAGTCTGGATGTTCTTTCCAGATGGACAAAACCCCCCATAATAATATTGCTACTTGGAGATGCTGGGAGTACCAATGTGTCTGGGAACTGTCACATTTGGTAAGGTCATCTCACAACCTCTTCAGTTACATTTTCTGATTGGTCTACATTTGTTTTATCTTACCATCTCTGCCAACTTCACTTACCTCTCAAATGTTTTGCATGTTAAAGGTTAATAAAGACTGATGTTAAAGGACTGTGAATGCAGCAATAAGTGGCTGACTACAAAAATCAGTCAGTGAAGCAAGGCTGGAGAATTCCTAAGCAGAAATTATTTGAGTGTATCTCAGCATATACAGAACAAATTCTTCCACAAATAAATCACTACATTGTTTCTGCCTCCTCATTCCCAATTAAGAAGTGTGGTCAGCACAATTTAATAGTAGGTAGAATACATTTTACATACAGGCAGCAGAGTTTCCAAGTTCATTCCATGGCTACCCCTGCTCTACGATCTTTGCTCAGTTTCTGACTCTAAAAATTCAACTTGCTGAAATGTGCAAAGGAAAGCATACATCTTAGAAATCTAAAACATTCTCTTTTCGACCATCTGGAAAAATGCTGTCATTAGTAGTAGGTGATCCAGCAATTCTATAGCTATTTATCTGGACATCATGTGATACATCTCCTCCAAGCTTCATTCTTCTCCTGGGGCCCATCTGGGTGTTTTTTTAAGTGTGTTTGTTTATTTTTTAAAAAATACAAGTGAGACAAAGATTGACTATACAAACTTAATATAAACATAATTATTACCTATTTATGTAGTATAGAACAAAGAAAAAGAAAGAAGAAAAAGAAAAAGAAAAAAGAAAAAATGTAAAAAAAAGAGAGATAAAGGATAGTCAATGACAAAAAAGATTAAATAGGGAAGATGAACAGAAAGAGAGAAAAAAAAGAAAATAGGAATTATAGAATTGAAAATTAGAAAAATCCAACAAAATCCTTCAGCATTCTCTTCATGCTTCTTACCTAATGTCACCTTAACATTTAATTACAAAAAAGCAAAAACAAAGATCCTCACTTAAATCATGATGATTATCTTTAAATATTGAATACTACTACTTATAATAACATATACTGATGCTTCTTATATGAGCCTATTCAGTCAATCTTTAAAACCACAACTCTTTATGTCTCCATATTCTTTGCTTATATATCTTATCAGCTGTTCCCAACTTTGCACAAAAGTATCCATTTTATTCCCCTTAAAAGACATGTCAATTTATCTAAATTAGCCAAATCTAATAGCTTTATTAGCCAGTCTTGCAGTGTTGGAGTAGAGGAATTTTTCCACATGCTGGCATACTCTAACCTTGCAGCTATTATCATATAAAATAATAGTCTTTCTTTTGATTTGTTCATATTCATATCCTTTTCTATCATAGTCAATAAGTACAATTCCGGGGTCATATTTAATTTCACATTCAATTTTTTTCCAGTTTCAATATGAATTGATCTCCAATTTTTTTTTAGCATTTTTACAAGTCCACCATTGGTGATAGAAAGAACCAATTTCGTTCTGGCATTTCCAGCAATTTGGATTCATTTTTTAATACATTTTTGATAATTTAGCCGGAGACAGGTGGTATCTATAATGCATTTTTAAAATATTTTCTCTTATATTTTGCACTAATGTGATCTTGCTTGTTGTTTTCCAAACTTTCTCCCATTTGTCTATGTCAATATTATGACCAATGTTTTTTGCCCATTGAATCATTGGTTCCATGATAAATTCATCTTCTGTATCCCATTTTAATAATATTTTATAAATTTTAGAAAGGGTTTGATGTTTTTCCTTTATTAATTTTTTTTCTAATTCAGTTAAATTCCATTTTTTATTTCTATTTTTAATTTTTCTCTTAATTGTCTAAATAATAACCAGTGGCCCTTAAAACCCTTGTCTTCCAATTCCTCTTGTGTTAGAATTTGAATTTGATCTTCCTGGTATTTAATTAAATCACCAAATTTTATCCATGTGTTTTCCATAAAATTTTCTTTATTGTACATAGCCTCATGTGAGGAGATCCAAGTTGGTGTTTTGGGTGAACATCTTTCCTTATATATCTTCCACACCTTTAATAGTGATCTTCTAATAAAATGATTATTAAAGTCTTTATTTACACTTTCTTTTCCGAAGCATAGATAGGCATGCCAGCCAAACCTTAACCCATCCCCTTCCAAATTTAACAAATGTGTATTTTTTAACATGATCCAATGTTGGATCCAAACTAAACAGGCCGCTCTATAATACAATTTTAAATTTAGTAGTCCTAGTCCTCCCCTTTTCTTTAATATCCTGTAATATTTCAGTTTTGATTCTTGGTTTTCTTTCAGCCCAAATGTATCTTGAAATTTCCTTTTGCCAATCATTGAAAACTTTTTCATCATAATTTATAGGGATCGTCTGAAATAAGTATAGTAGTTTGGGAAGTACATTCATTTTTATAGATGCAATTTTTCCTTTTAGTGATAATTTTAAATCTTTCCATTTCATTAAATCCGTTTTAATTTTTCTCCAAGTTTTCTCATAATTATTTTTAAATAAGTCTGAGTTTTTTTCCTGTTAATGTAATTCCCAAATATTTAGTTTTTTTTACCAACAGAAAAACCTGTTCTCTCCACCACTTTCTTTTCTTCCATTTTTGTCATGTTTTTGGTTATTATTGTCAATTTATCTTTGTTTATCTTTAAACCCGAAATTTTTTCTAATTCCATCAAATGTTAATTTAGTATTTCCAAATTTTCGAGTGAGTCTTCTAAAATTAGAGCTAGGTCGTTGGCAAATGCCCTAGCTTTAAATTCTTTTTTTAAATTTTAATTCCTTTGATTTCTTTTTCATTTCTTAAATTTCTAATTAACAACTCAATCACACATAAAAATAGTAGCAGAAACTTTAAGTAAAGTTTTTGGGAAGCTTTAAAATCAATAGTGCTAAGGATGACGCTAAGAATTCAGTTGATAAATATTAAATGAAGGTGATAGAATTTCAGCTAACCAGGAAGTATATAAATGCGAAACAAAAGTTGGAAAATTTTAATATTTGATGTATAAGGGAATAAGAATGGAGATGTATTAAGATAGTAGTATCTGTACAATCTGTTTTTTATATCAATAAAGTTATTTTAAAAATAGTAGCGGAGACAACGGGCATCCCTGTCTGGTTCCTCTAAAAATAGAGAAATTCTCTGTTTTTTCTCTGTTTACTACAATTTTGGAAAATTGAGAATTATATATTGCTTGAATCCAATTTATAAAATTACTTCCCACTTTCATCTTCTCTAATACTTTCATCATGAATTTCCAATTTACACAATCAAATGCCTTTTCTATATCCAAAAACAATAAAGCTGTTTGTTTATCTGGGTATTTATCAGCATATTCTATTACATTTAAAATTATTCTCAAATTATCTTTTATGTATCTGCCTGGAAGAAAACCACATTGTTCTTCTCCAATCCAGTCTTGTAATATTTCTTTAAATCTTTCAGACAAAATATAAGAAAAATTTTTATAATCTAAATTCAGTAGGGATATAGGCCTAAAATTTTTAAGTTCCAATTTATATCTATTTTCTTTTGGAATTAAACAGATGTTGGCCTCCTTCCACATGTTTGGTATATTAGAAGATATCAAAGAGTTTAATACTTTCTGTATTGGGGGACAAATCTGATCTGAAAAGGTTTTATAATAGCTGGCTGTGAAGCCATCGGGGCCAGGACCTTTATTAATTTTGAGGTTTTTTATAGCCTCTTCTATTTCCATTTTGCTTATTAATTTGTTTAATTTTTCCCCGATGTTCTTCTTCAAATTCTTTTGGGTTCCATTCATTTAAAAAGTTTTGTATGTCCTCTACATTGACTTCTTTTTCTTTATATAAGTTTTCAAAAAAGGTACAAAATATCTTTTTTATCTCCTTTTGTTTGGTTACTATTTTGTTCCCTTGTCCTCTGATTTGTGTAATCCTGGGGCCCTTCTATTTTGAGGAATCTGGCAGAGAGAGAGTTACTCAACACTATAACAAATTCTAATGACCTAAAATAGTAAATCTGTCAAAATGTGGAAAAAAAACACACCTTCATCATGACTCTGGAGACTTATGCAGTTTAGACATGTTAATGGGAGAAATTTAACTAATTAATAATTTAGTCAATGAATCCACCTCTTCCCCCCAAGTTCATGTAAACCAGAAGGTTCCTATTTATTTATTGGCTTTATATAATAATAATAATAATAATAATAATAATAATAATAAATTTTATTTATATACCGCTTTTCCAAAAGATCAAAGCGGTTTACACAGAATTAAAACCAGTTACAAACACATCATAAAAATATATGCTGCCTTTCTCTCAGTATGAAATCCGAGAACATGGCAGCCAGATTGGTCTCTGGTACATCCAGAAGAGACCATATAACATCGATCTTAACATCACTCCACTAGCTGCTTATCAGTTTCTGGGCCCAGTACAAGGTGTTGGTGATTACTTTTAAAGCTCTAAATGGCTTGGGTCCAACCTATCTTTGGGACCGACTCCTTCCATATAATTCTCCCTGCACACTTAGATCTTCTGGGAAGAATCTGTTACAGCCTTATAAAACAAGGCTGTCCTTGACCTCCTAGAGGAACTTCTCAGCTATCGCTCCCAGATTGTGGAACAGCCTGCTGGACAAGATCCATCATATTACCACCCTAAATAGCTTCAAAAAAGCTATAAAGACAGATCTCTTTCAGCACGCCTTTCATGAATAGTTCCCCGGCCACTAGAAGGAAAATCTAACTGTTGAACTCCAACCTCACTACAGTCACGATTTATTGTTTATTATATCATTTTAAAGTATGTTTTAATTCTTACATTGTTTAATTGTATTTTAAGGGGGATTGAGAGATTTAGATTGTATGTTTTTTAATCTTTGTAAGCTGTCCTGATTGCATCTTGTAGAGGGGTGAGATATACATAATTTTTATTAGTATTATTATTATTTATTAAGATGACCCACAAACAGTAAAACTAAATTAGCTAAAAGCATAGCAATAAAACTAAGGAGATTATCACATTAGCTTCACTGCTGGGATAGACCCAAGATGTAACTTTCTTAAGGCAGATCTTATCACATCACCCATCGCTGGGCAGTATGTGGCCCGTATACAACCCAGGCTTCTCTGGGCTTGTCCTGCATCTTTTCAGGAACAAGAAAATCCCATTCTTGAAAAGCTGCAAGAGAAGCCTGGGTTGCATACGGGATGCATACTCTCCAGTGATGGGTGAATATGATAAGATCTGCCTTAAGAAAGTTACACCCTGAATCTATCCCGGCAGCAAAGCTAATGCTTAATTGCAATTAGGAGGCTCACTTTCCACATAATAACCCTCTGTGTATTCCCAAAAATAGATCTGAAGAGTTATAGGTGGCAAGGAAGACTGCAGATGGGAGAGGATAGAATTAGAATTTAACTGTGATGATGCTGAACTGCTGGCACAAAACTAAATTTAGTCCATAGATCAATGGCAAACCTCCTCTGAACAAACCCTGCCACAAAAACCCCGCCACAAAAACCCCATGATAGGTTTGCCTTAAGGTTGCCATCTGGAAATGACTTGAAGGCACACAACAACATCAGCAACAGCAACAAATGTTCCAAAGCAGAATGTAGGACAGTGACTGAATAAGTCAACTGCAAACAAAGATGTTTCCTCATTTGCATCTTGCTGCTGCCATGAATTCACTTGGTGGCCTTAGGCAAGATGCTTTTTCTCAGCCGATCTTTTTCCCAATAAAGTAGGACAAGGGCTACAACAGTAATCTACCTGCATGGCTACAAGGATTATAACTAGTTCCTGATAATGAAGACCTGTGAACATTTGAAGGTGCTATAGAAATAGAGCCAGTGTGTTGTAGTGATTGGACTATGATCCTTGAGCTCAGAGTTCGATTCTCCGCTCAGCCATGGAAACCCAGTAGGTGACCTTGGGCAAGTCATACACTCTCAATCGCAGAAAACCCTGTGGTAAATTCATTTTAGGATCACAAAAAACTGGAGCTCATTTGAAGACACACAACAACAACAATTGAAATACTTGGAAAGGTTTCTTGCTTGGACTTTAACTTCTAGAACTTCTGGGGATTCTGGGAGTCATATTGTGAAAAAGTAACATTTTCAAGCTGTTAGTACTAATACATACATTGCTATTTATTAGAAATATTATAAAATGTGTTGAAGTAAACCTTTATGCCATAAAGCAGTGTTTGAGAATCACAGGCTGAATACACCCCGTGTCTTATTTTCTTTTGTACCGAACCTCAGGGTATGCTTGAGATAATATGGAAAGGTGCACAAATACTGGCAACATTTCTTTTTGTCTCAGATATGTATTTGCATTCCATCTTGTGCACTGGTGTTAAAAACAACAACATAAGATTTTGCCTTTCTCCCATATGCAGCAACAGATGTCAGAGACTGGGGACCTCGCATAATCAACGGATGATAACTTATAAATCTGTAAAACTGCAGGAAGAAATCTAAATTTCAGCAAATTCCCATTTTGTCTGGCTTTTCAGTTTGATCAACTAGAAAAAAAAAGCCAGTTGAGCATAAAACTCCATCTGTTATTATAGCCTCAATAAATGTGAGGCTGGTAAAAGAATATTCAGAGGGACATTTGCAAAATGTTATGAAAAAAATATCATCCTGGAAATTGTACTCAGTCTCATGCTGGGTAACAGTCAAGGCTACAATAATCAGTTATAAGTCAACTTGTTGCAGATGTCCAAGAGGAAGCAAACACAATGAAAGATAAAATCTGTGCTTTGCCTGTGATTTATTTGCACCCATTCAGTGAGAACTGTACCTTCAGAACATTCTTTTGGTGGATATTGTTTAAATTACTTACCCGTCTCCCTTTACATCATAAGCCCTAGCCCTAAATAGGTTCACCACTATGGGAAAATGCTTTGAAGTTCAAACTAAAACATGTAGTGGAATCACTAACACACTGATATGGAGGCCCTCAGCCACCATTGATCTTTCTGCAATCCCTGATTTCCCCCCAGCTTCCTCCACAGCTGCTGCTACACTGCAGAAATATAGGAGTTTGACACCACTTTAACTTCCATGGTTCATTGCTACAGAATTCTCAGATTTGTAGTTTGGTGATGCACCAGAGCACTCTGACTGCGAAGGCTATCTCACAAAACTACAAAGATATAGCTGTGTTAGTCGGTAAAATCAGTATGTAGAGAGGTCTTGTAGCACTTTTGAGCATAACCAAAAGAATGAAGTTGGCAGCATGAACTTTCATAGACTATCCCCTCAGATGCATCTAAGGAAGTAGACTTTAGTCTATGAAAGCTCATGCTGCCAACTTCTTTTTTTCAGTTAGGCTCAAAGGTGCTACTCACAAAATTAGTTCCCCAAATTCCATAGCACTGAGTCATGGCAGTTAAAGTGATGTCAAACCACTTTATTTCTGCAGTGTGGATGCATACAGTGGAGAGAAGAGACAGATTATACTTCTGGAGCCCTCATACAATCATTTGCACACAGTGTTTGGTATTTTAGGTTGAGGGCTATGTGCAGTTGGACCAAGGGTTGTGTACAGTCCCAGGGCTTAAATTGCTAATCCTTGTACAATAAGAAAAAAGGATGCTTTTCACATTAGATAATTGCACTGCTATGGTTCTCCTTCAACTGCCACAGGAACATCCTCTGGAATCCTGAGATTTGAAGAGAGCAGCATCTAGAAGTCTCAACCAGAGAGCTCTAGTACCTCAACAAACACCAGCTACCAGGATTTCATAAGATGAAGCCATGATAGCTCAAGAAGAACCGTAAAACACACTCCAATTGTCCCAATTCGGCATGGACAGTCCCAATTAATACTCTGCTCTCCCACTTTTTCATCTGCTTTTACGCTGTCCCAGTTTCATTCTCCTTATCCCACTTCCCCTTTAATTCCCATCTTATTTCAGTCACTGTAAGCTGAGTTTAACTTGCAGAAGTAGTTTGCACTCCATTAACTTGATGGTGGGGGTGGGGGGTGGGCGGGTGGAGAGGAGAGGAGAGGAGAGGAGAGGAGGGAGTAGAATCTTGCTTTTCTCTGTGAAGTTTGAGGAAAGCAAGCTACTGCAGCCTCTCCTAGCTCTTTATGTTCTTCCACATTAATAACCTTTGTCATCTTCATCACACTCTGATGTTGCTTGGCCACACATGTCTCAGTCTTCACCAGTAAAATGTTGGCAGGTATGTGTCATAGTGCTATGACTACGTAGTGTGAAAGGGCCCTTGTTCCAAGGAATTCATGGTCTACATTTCAAACATGACCAGTTGTACAATTAATAGGTTTTAGGCTCTGGGCTTTATTTTCTTTCAGCTCTTCATTCTCAGCCCCTTTAGATGGCAGTTTGCTAGTCCCGGATTTTAAAGGCCTTTTTGAACAACTGAGCATCACTTTAGCACCACCTCATGAAGACCATATTTTTCAATAAAAATGATAAAGTCCTGACTCTCTCCATGACCCTTTGCTCTTCCACTCTAGCTTCTGCCATCAAAGTACCACAGACAGTATGGGAAAACAAACATCACTCAGCTACATTCATAAGGAACTCATAGGTACCCAATATGACATAGTTGTTTGAGTGTTGGATTGTGACTCTGGAGACCATGGTTTGATTCCTAGCTTGGCCATGAAACAGACTGAGTGACCTTGGGCAAGTCACATGCTCTCAACCTCAATGATAAACCTCCTCTGAACAAAACTTGTCAAGAAAACCCCATGATGGCCTTAGGGTTGCCATGAAATGACATGAAGACACATAACAACAACAACCACTCAATAAAAACTGGGTTTTTGTTTTTCATTATGAAAATATTATGCGGTTTTGCAAAAGAAATCCTTAAAAATGTGATTCAAGCCATGGGCAGAAATAACCAGTATTTTGAGTTCTAGGAGCATCCTATATTAAGTGGCAGAACATAAGGTTCACACATCCTGCCTTAGGATGTATATTGCTTATGTATGACTTCAAAGAGAAACCAAGCTCAATTTTTCGCATTAGAATGCCTGTGCTGAAACGAAAACTTGCAACAGCTATGAGCACTCCAGTTTCACACCTATTGCACAATGCCTGCAGAAAATTATGAAAGCTGAAGTTTATCTACTGTTAAAATACAGCAATCTTTGCTGACTGAGTTGATCAGCTAGATATGACAGTGAATGTCTCTGACTCACACCTTAGGAGAACCAAGTTGCTGAGCTGGGTGGCATTACAGATGGAAACAGTAATAGCTTTCTGGAGTTCTAATACCTTCCCAACATGCAGGTGGGTCAGGGTGGTGCATTTAATTATTCATCAATATGCCAAAAATCAAATTCAACTACACTGACTTTGGGAGAGGGAGATTTAACTATTAATATTATGATAAACTGTAATTTAAAATTAAGCCAGCCCTTCTAAATTTCGACCTTTACAGAGAAAAAAACAAGCCGCATGAATTTTTGAGAATTCCATTTTTCATTCTCCACAAGAAAACCCATTTTCTTGCTTTCCATTTCTCTCTCCCTCTTTTATGATCTCATTTTCTTAGTTTCCTTCTTTCTGAAGTATCCAGGTTTATAACTACAAAAATAAATGCATGGTTTCAGTAATTATGAGTTGTTCACTACATTTAGAAATGGGTGGCGGGGGGGGGGGCTCAATTTGCATCTGAACTGCAAAAATAGTGCAGTTTGATTTCTCTTTAACTGACATGGCTCAGTGCTATGGAATCCTGAGATCTGTAGGGTTTTTAAAAAAGCTATTTAGCCTTCTCTGTCAGAGAGCTCTGGTGCCCCACTGAATTACAAATACTTTGATTTCATAGCATTGGGCCATGGCAGTTAAACCAGTATTAAACTGCATTATTTCTGAAGTGCAGATGCAGCCTCGGTTACTGAAATTGTTACGCTCAAAAGCCCTTCACAGAACCTATCAAGCTATTCTTGAATATGTGGTTTGAGTCTCAAGTTCTGAATTTTGCAATTTCTCATCCCCAGGGTACCAAGAAAAAACATGAAGAATTTTTGCAAAAATCCAAGAGAAATGCACTTTGGATAAAGAACCAGCTTGGAAATGTAAAATTCATTGCATCCTTAGCACTGTCTCTCAGTTAATTCATTTATATCTTAACTAATGCCTGTAATTTAATTCTGGAATTAATGCACAAATTCAACCTTAAATCAATCACTTTAGTTAAAAATAATTTAACCCAGAGGCTATACAGACAGGCAAGAAATGCCAGCATTGGGATGGAGTGGGAATGTGGTGTCCGTCAACTGCCCACCCTGACCCCACCCCAATGCTGGCGTCACGCTGGCTACCCACATAGATGGCAGGTGGCATCATGATGTTTCTGCAGGGCAGTGTTCAGATATGCTATGGCGAAGAAATGGGAAAAAGCTGCTGCCACTGTGGCAAGGGCGGCTTTTTGATGGCTCCAAAGGGAGCACCTTCCTGCCACTTCTTTTGGAGTCAGCAAATTGCCGCATTAGGGCTGCGGTGTGCGGTTGCTGCAGCCCCGATCTGGCGCTCTAAGGAATGGCGGCAAGCTGCTCCTTTGGGGCCATCTGTTTAGCTCTTAAGTTGCTCCCTTTTTGCTTCAAAACTATCTTAATAGCCAAATTAAATTATTTTAACTAGCTATTTAATAGCAGTGAGAGCTGTCCAGAAGGTATGACAGGATCTTCAAGAATACCTCTGGAATATTTCTAGCAGATCAGAAAGCATACCTGGCTCTGTTATTTAATGATCATATCAACCCCCCCCCCCCCCAGTAGAGCTTGGAAAATTATGTTTAAGAATACACACACACACACAGGCATACCTCAATTTACAAAGCCTCTGACAAAGAAGCTCCATTTTACAAAGTCTTTCTAATGCCTGCTCAGACGCCATTATCCTCCTTGTCTTCTGTTTAGCTGGAGTTTCTTTTTTTTTTAAAGAAGTATCAGCATTGGGAAGATGATGAAGGAGGGCTGGAGAAACACAGACTTTCAGTGTCTGTTTGCAGGAGCTGCTAGTACACAATGCAATAAGGCTTGAACTAGGTAAGAGCTGGATGATATTCAAGCTGATTTTATTATAGCTTTGTGTGTCTACCTACAAATGGTAAGGTACACAGCATCTGCTGCCAGAATCTGCTACTGAGGATCCATAAACAGCAAAATAGAGAGAAAAAGGAAGAGCTGCCTGCCTCACCACTTATTCCCAGAGTGTTAAAAACAAGCATAGATCTATAGATTTCACCATCAAAACGAAAACAAAGGGAAAGTGGAAGCTGGTAAAGATAATAGTAATCTCAGATGTATTTTGAAAGGAGTGGTCTATAGATGATTCAAAATGTTCTTATATACTTACACAAGATTTACTTGACCTGATTACTTATTTTCACATGTACATATTGTTATGCTTGAACACAGAGTTTCCTCAAGAATGTTGAACTGCTCCTCTTTCCCTTCCCTTCCCTTCCCTTCCCTTTCTTCTTTCTTTCTTTCTTTCTTTGTGGTGTAGGAAGCTATCCCCATTTTTTCCATATATTTTCTGCTTCTAATATCAAATTTTCTGTTAAAGAAGTAAAACCCAGCATCAAATCTCCTTCATTAACTGAGGTATACCTTTATGTTGAATCTTTTTTTCTTTTCTATAACTGAAGAGTGAAAGAAAGATAGCATTGTCTTCACCGCTCACCTATGGATGGCTTTAGCATTTCACTATATTCAACCCTCACAAAAGTAAATTTCCAGCTCTGTTTTCTAATCCCTTTCTCCCTGACTTACAAATGAATATACTTTCTCTTTTGGGTTACAGAATAATGATATTCTCTTGCTTAAAAGTGGGTTTACCTTCTGTGAAATATGAAACTATTTTGTGGCTGTAATCTTGCACACAGCTAAATGGAGTAAGTTCCCATGATCCCATATTCCAGAATATGGAATAAGGAGCAGCCACAGATGAGTCAGTTTGTCATCTCCCATCAGTTGGTATAGCTATGCTGATCAGGGGCAAATAACATGGTGACCTTTAGAAAAGAGAAGATTACACATCCCATCAGGCCCTGCCAACATAGCCAAGGGATTATTGGAGTTGTTGTTTACCAGCCTAGAGGGCACTCTGCTGTCTGTTTCAAAGGCATTTACCTCTGGGAAAATAGAGTTTTATTTTACTTTTATCATTTCAAGCTTCAAAAGGTAGAGGGCTGAGAAAAGAGGTGGTTTTATGTATGTGTGTTTGCTTTTTTGTGGCATGAGCTGATTTTCTACAAGTCTCAAAGCCCTGATCTTAAATACATTCAGAATCCTTGCCCAAAAAGCGGTTTGTAGATGATGTCAATTTTTTGGGGGAGTGGTAGCTAATACCCTAGAGGACATTGTCAGAATTCAAAATGATCTTGATAGATTGGAGAGCTAGGCCAAAATTAACAAAACAAATTTAAACAAGGAGAAATGTAGAAATGTACATCTAGGTAGGAAAAATAAAAATGCACAAATATAAGAGGGGTGACACCTGGCTTGCAAGCAGTACAGTGGTACCTCGGGATACGAAATACCCAGGTTACGAAATTTTCGGGATACGAAAAAATCCCATAGGAAAACATTGTTCCGGGTTACGAATGTTTTTTCGGGTTACGAAAAAACTTTTGGTGCTTTTTTCGGCTTTTTCGCACGGAATCGCGGCTTTTCCCCATTCGCGCCTATGGCAATTCGGCTTACGAAGGCTTTTCGGGTTACGAACGGTGCCACGGAACGAATTAATTTCGTAACCCGAGGCACCACTGTACTTGCAAAAAGGATCTAGGAATCTTAGTAGACCACAAGGTAAGCATGAGTTGACAGTGTGATGTAGTAGTTTGAAGCTGCATCAACAGGAGCCAAGTGTCCAGGTCAAGAGAAGTAGTACCCCCACCCTATTCCGTTCCCCCCCCCCCCGACCTCATCTGGAATACTGTGTCTAGTTTTGGGAAAACAGAAGAATATTGATAAACTGGAACATATCCAGAGGAGGATGGCCAAGATGATCAAAGTTCTGGAAACCAAGCTTTGTGAGGAACAACGTAGGGAGCTAGGTATGTTTAGCCTGGAGAAAAGAAGACTGAGAGTTAATTCGATAGCTGCCTTTAAATATCCGAAGGGATCCCATGTAGCAGATAGATCAAACTTCTTTTCTGCTGTTCCAGAAACTAGAATATGTACCAATGAGTTCAAATTTCAAGAAAAAATATTGTACCTAAACATTAGAAATAACTTATTTATTGTTTGACAGTAGAAAAGACAGCCTCAGAGGATGGTGAACTCTTTGAAAGTCTTCAAACAGATGTTGGGTGGGCATCTTTTGGGAGTTTTCTGGTTGTGTATTTCTGCATGGCAGAGGGTAGAATGAGATGGCCCTTGTAGTGCCATTCAACCCTAAGATTCTGATTCTATTATCATCCATATATCCTTTGGCATAAACATCTAATAAGTAGGTCCATTTAATTTTTAAAGAAAAACCAAATGGGGAGTAGTCTTCATGGGAGTTTAACATTTCTAGAAATTACACTTCTCTGCAATATCCTTTTAAAGGTATTCATAAGATTTATCCTATGGTAATGCCCTATGGCTCACTAGCCAATGTAATAGCATAAAAACAGCTTGTGCACTGTATGGTATCAGGTTTGCAGGGCAAGCTGGATATATAAAGCACAAACCTGTTCTCTTTTTGAGTTACACTGGCTACCAGTAAAGTTCAGAGTAAAGTAGAGAGAAAGCAAAACTGCTTCAGCAGCCTTGGCTCTTGCCTCCTGAGGTTTTCTAAAGTCCCTGCTGGAAAGTGCATCTTTTCTGCAGAAACTCTGCAAATGTAAGATTCTTTGCCTTTGGAGAGTACCTAAAGTACTGTTGTTCTAGAAATGTTACAAGACCTTATTTTTCTACATAACCTTTTCTTAAAATCCTTTTTTCTCATCTTCATCTTTCTTTTTTCTTCAAGACTTATGTAAAGTTGGAAGTTTGTCTCATGGCAACGCTGGGTAAGGCAGGATGGGTTTTAGCCTTTTCTGATTGATGTATTTGAGGTCAGAATTTTCCCCTGGTGTTTTGAAATTTTAGGTGAAGGTGAAATGAATAGAAAAGTTTTACAAGAATGGCATTAAAAACTGAATTATGGCAGGCCTAAAACTTGTACCAGGTTAGTAAGACACAAAAAAAATAATTTGTTTCATTTTATTAAAACAAAGTCATTTCCCACAGATTCTGAATATCTCCACCATCTACTTGGCCTTTTTTGAAGACAGGATGCAGAGTTGAGGTTTCCTCACTTTCTAGGCTAGGCAAGTTGTACATAAAAATGCCAGCTACTAAGGTTTCAATCTGCCATTTTAATTTTCCCAAAGCTTGATGAGCTGTAGAAAAATAAAGATGGTGGACACAGCTGAAACCTTAGCAATGGGTGCTTTACTCCATAAAACAACCTCATAGAATCATGGAGCCATAGAGTTGAAAGAGACCACAAGGGGCATCCAGTCCAACCCCCTGCCATGCAGGAATACAAAATCAAAACACCCCCAACAGGTGGCCATCCAGCCTCTGTTTAAAAACCTTCAAAGGAAGAGACTCTGCCACACTTGAGAAAGTGACTCCATAGTCATGGAAGCCAAGCTATTTTTTCTTTCTTTTTTTTTAATAGGGCAACAAATCTCTGGAAGGTTATAGGAAGCCAATAACATAAGTTACAGAAAGCTGACAACAACAATACAGCAAGTCATAATAATTTAATACTGCCTCAACTTAACCCCAGTGAATACATATTAGCTAGACTTAAAGATGCAATCAAAAGGGTTGAGAGAGCTTAGCTACAATTTTTATGGAGACAAGCTTCTTGGCTCACTTTCTATTACTGTCAATTTGCAATCAAACCATCCAGATGGATGGGAGGGGGAGACTTGTCACTTTAAGTATTCGTTCTTCATCCATCGTATTTTTGCCTGTTGCATAGGGTTGTATAGAAGTAGAGACTGACAGATAATAAAACAGATAAAAAGCACCATACAATATTTCTATGTCAATTATGATGCAATCTGAAAGTTCCCTACTATTCTTGTTCAACCAAGGTTTAATCTGCAGTGCAGAAATAATGCAGTTTGACAAAACTTTAGCTGCCATGGCTTAGTGCTATGGAATCCTGGGGCTTGTAGGTTGTTGTGGCAGCAGAACTCTCTGAATGAGAAGGCTAATCATTTCACAAAACTACAAATCCAAAAATTCCATAGCATTGAGCCATGACAGTTAAAGCGGTGTCAAACTGCATTATTTCTGAAGTGCAGATTAGATCCAAATGACAGTAACCTAAAATTTAGTCATGTTATTGAAATAAATGGAGTGATAGATGGTGTTGAAGTTTGCATATTTGTGTCTGTTAATTTAATCTCTATTAAATTATGTCTCAAGCGCTTTCACTCTCCTGCTATTACATTTTATTAAACCAGACTTATCAAAAAAGGAAACATTTACTGATATCTTGAAAGACATGTGTGTCTAATTAAGGATGGGTTTGCTCTGCATATTTTACATTAAAGCAAAGCAAATGTTTTCTGCTCTTCAAGTTTAACCATGTCTGAAGGGTGTTAATGAGGGTCTGGTAGCTTTATCTTGGATTGGATTTAGCTCACATAATTTTCATCCATTTAGGATGCTTCCCCTCTGAGACAAATATTTGTCCAGACAAGATTGTGGCAGTACATCCTTGAGTAATACACACTTACAGGTGCCCCTCAGCTGATATTTATGTAGAGGAGCTGCCATGTTGCTTTTTTGTTTGTCACATGGTTTATGTCCATTCAAGGCTCCTGCCAAAATTAGATTTTGAAATTGAACTATACTTTGTATTTTGTTGTTGTACACCTTCAAGTCATTTCTGATTTATGGGGACCCTAAGGCGAACCTATCAATGGGTTTTCTTGGCAACATTTGTTAAGAAGGGATTTGTCATTGCCACTCCTCGAGGTTGAGAGAGTGTGACTTGTCCAAGATGGCCCAGTGGATTTATAGGACTGACCTGGGGTTTGAATCCTGATCATCAGGGTCATAGTCCAAATGCTCAAACCACTTCACCTCACTGGCTCAGTAAATATATTATTAATTACTTAAACCTCTATGTTAGGCCCACAGATGTGCAAATGGGTGATGCATTACTTTTAAATTGCTATTATAAAATGGTAGTGAAATGGGTGGATGTTTTAGTATAGTCTTTTTACAGATATTGCAGCAGTACTACAGCTTCTCTGTAAGGAATATGTGAAGTGAAGGGGAGCAGAGAAGTAGAAACCTAGAAAGGGAGCTAAGAAGGGGCTGAAGATTAGGACAGTTTCTAAAATAAAGAAGCCAGTGCAACAAACTGTCAAAACATATTTCTGTAGAGATAGCAATTGAAGACATACCAGGTACGGCCAGCGCATGCTGACAGAAAGGATTTGCATTAGTATTACTGCTATAACATTTAAAGGTTTCAAAACCGGTTGTTTCAAGCATTACTCACCATGTTTTACTCAACATGATAGGAAGGGTGTACCTTGCCCCATTCCATTGATTGTCACTTTGCTCCTGGGGAAAGTGATGTATCTGAAGAGGAGAGGTTGCCGATCCTGTTGACGCTTTCCATGTGAGCAAGATCTCTGGTTTTTCAGAGTTCATGCTTGCATGGAGATGAGTAGCAGCTGGTGAGCCCCATGTGAATAGGACAGTAAATCCACTTTAGGTTTTATGCAAGATGCTGAACCTATTTGGGGAGTAGAAGGATTCACCATCCCTGTGACATGATAGTTACAATGCCATGAATAGGATGGCCCTCTCATCAACAGGAACCTCCCCTCTTCAGACATGTTACTTGCCATGAGAGGATCATGACAGTGGAGGAGGACAAAGCTAGGTGTTCTTCACTTCTTCCTGTGTTGAAGAAAGGGTGATGAGTGATGCTTCAACAAGGATCTTTTAAATTTTTAACCTATGAATGTTTTGATAGGAAGTCTGTGTGTGTGTGGTTAGCCCTTCCTTCTTAAAAGGATAGGTCCCAGGTTTCTATTTGCTGAGATTAAAGGATTAAAAGTGCAGACAGATGATTGTGTGTTAAACAGCCAATGGCTAAAGTGGATTGTGTTCAGCATCCTTCTCTGAATATTTTGTCATAAAACAAATGGTAATGAACACTGTTTTGATATATGTATACAATTCATAAGAGTTCTGTGAATACTGTGGACTGCTAAAAAGACCAATAAATGGGTCCTAGAGCAAATCAAGTCCAAACAATCCCTAGAAGTCAAGATGACTAAAGTGAGGTTGTTGTATTTTGACGATATCATGAAAAGGAAAGACTCACCAGAAAAGACAATAATGGTAAAGGCAATAGGAAAAGAGGAAACCTGTATACCAGATGGGCAGATTCAATCAGAGAAACCATGATCATGAACCTACAAGAACTGAGTGGGGCAGTTGAGGATAGGGTGAGTTGGAGGTCTTTCATTCATAGGATAACCATGGTCTGAAGTCAACTTGAAGGCAGTTAATGCACACATACATTCAATGTAAAATAAAAATGAGGTTAGCATGTTGGACTGGGACTTCAGAGACCAGTATTCTGGTCCCCACAGACCCAAGCATATAATTAATTGGGTGACTTTGGGCCACTTCCTAAATCTCAGCTTGATCTACCTCACAGGTAGTGATTCAAAGTGGCTTCAATATCAATAGGGCAAAATGAATAGGGTTTTAGTCCAGAATTTAAAGAAGGTATCCTAGGTGCTGTATCTCATCTCAAAATAGTTTCAGCAATATGGATAGCTTTTTTCATATTCAGACTAAAACCATGAACAGATTCAATGCCCCACTGACAGGGAAGTGGCCAACTGTCAGCATTCACAAGAGTTTTGTGAGGACTGAGTGCAAAGAAGGAGAGTCATGTATATTATCTTGAGCTCATTGCAGGAAATATGGGGTGTCACTATAAATAATAATAATAAAAAAAATTAACCAGCAAGTGGTAAGGGCAGCTTTGGGTATGTGTGTGTGTTTATCTTCTTTGATAACATGTGGTTGTCTTACACTGGTTACCATATAGCGAGTCCTCACCTCTTCCAGGAAACTGAACTTTTAAACTCTTAACCCTGAAACTTTTCCTGGGATCCATATGAAAATCAGTATGTTAAAGAAGGGTATGGGGACATAAAGAGATGTAACTGTAAGGAAGAGAGAGTAAGAGAAGGGCTTTTCACGTTTTAATATAGGTGATGTGTTCTTTCACAGGCTCAAAACAGCTATCAGGGCTGGGAGAATAATATAATAGATGCAATTTTTCAGTTTCATTCAGATAAAGCTTTTAGTACAGGTTGAGTCACCCTTATACAAAATGCTTGAACCAGAAGTGTTTTGGATTTTAGATTTTTTAGATTACTTTGGAATACCAGTATTTACATATATGCACATAATGAGATATCTTGGAAATGGGACCCAAGTCTAAATACAAAATTCATTTATGTTTCATATACACCTGATACACATAGCCTGAAGTTAATTTTATGCAATATTTTGTGCATGAAACAAAGTTTATGTGTGCATTGAATTATCAAAAAGCAAAGGTGTCACTATCTCAGCTACCCATGAAAAAGTTTCAGATTTTGGAATATTTCAGATTTTGGAGTTCGGGATAAAGGAGACTCAACCTGTATAGACAAATTTAACAGGCATTTAAGTGGAGATTTAACAGTAAGTTAATACTTAGGTGCGATACAGCCTGTCCAAAAAGGACAGTCTCCTAGTGTCTAGTTTTGCCCGGCAGGGACGCTGCAGCTGCCAAACCATGGGTTCCTTTTGCACTGCACTTGTGATGTCTGAGTGCGCCAATGGCGCACTCATGATGTCACAATGGCAGCACAATGTGCGGACGCTATGCATCCGCCACATACCAATGGTGGCACCTGTATACACAGGGCACTGCCATTATTACGGTGCCGTGACATGGTAGGGTTAGGGACCGTGAGGTTGCCTCACGGTCCCTTAAACCTACTACACCACCAGCATGGCACAAAAGGTGTGTCTGTACCATGCCCTAGTTTTCTTTTCTAAGAAAAATATAATTGAGTTACATTTTTTAGTTTATTCAACAACACTATAAGCATTTTCTCCTTGATTTCCCTATCCTTGTTCACCACCATCTGTGATATGACTGTTGAGTACAATGGACAGAACTCTTGCTTTGAGATCTGACAAGCTCCCCTTTAAAGAGTGAAATTCTGTATTTATTTTCCTGAGAGTCGGCTTGATTCAGGTGAAGCGGAATTGCCTCAGAAGCCTTATATAAGAATGTGTCATAAGTCCACCATTAGAAATCAGCTTTTTTTTTTTTTTTTGCTGAGGTATGTTTTTGATTAGTGTATTTATGATTGTTGCTCTTCGTCTCTGATCTTTTATATTTGTAATTTTATAGCTGTTTGTTGTTTTATTAATTATTAATATATTAATATCTAGTAAATTAACAAATTTATTAAGTATTCCTTTTTCCTAGAATTCTTGCGGTCCAACAAACTGTATTGCATTTACACTTCGAAAATGCATACTCAGGATCTCCGAACATTTAAAACATATTGGCGGGTTAGAGACCGCCTGTTTGGGGCGGGCTGCACCCGCCCATTTCCCCGGTGTATCGGGGCCTCAGTGGATAGGCCGGCAGCCGCTGAGGCCCCGATCCGCCACTTTCCAGGCTGCGGGGAAGCGGCAAAAGGCCGCTTCCCCGCAGCCTGAAAAGAGGTGTCCCTGGGGCTTCAAGCCCCAAGGACACCCCGCGGTGGCGGGGAGGAGAAGAAAGGGGCCCCTTGGCCCCTTTCTCCTTTGGTCCACTGGGTGCAGCCGTGTGAAGGCTGCGCCCAGCGGACCGAAACGGAGCTCCTTCCTGTTCCGCGCTAAGGGCGCACTAAGTGCCCTGGCGCGGAGCGAGGACGTCACGAACATGCCGCCCCGTATAGACGCAGCGCAGTCATGACGTCCTCATGGGGGCGGCAGTGTGGAACGGCCGCCGCCATTTTGTGCGCGCAGAGCACGCACTAGGGTTAGGGGGTGCAGAAGCACCGCCCCTTTCTAACCCTAGTACGCGCTTTCTTGCCCATTTGTAACAGGCCATTGAGAATGAACTTTGGCTTAAGAAATAAATACATTACTTGCTGGACTAAACAGGTCCAGTTTCTTTAACAGCTCTGCTTATGTCTTTCTTCAATGCATTTTGTCATTCTGAGAATTGTTAAAAAGTAACTACAGCCTTTTTATTTATGACCCATATAACAAATGTAAAGCTGGCTAAGAAAGTGCAGTTTAATGCAGAATGTGGTGGCTAGATTGTTAACTGGATGCCTTACCATGTGCTAAAAGATCGACATTTGTTGCCAGCGTATGATTGGACTAGGTTTAAGCTCTTGGTATTATTTTGCAAGTCCTGCACAATTTTGGACCTGAAAGAACAGACCACTACAATATTCAGAACAGGATCTGCTTTTCATGCCAAAGCCGATACTTTTCTATTTCACAATCCTTCTCTGTAGTGGTGCCCATTCGCTCTTCAGCACTGGCATGTTTCAGGTATTTGTTGAAAGTGTATCTTTTTACTTTGGCTTCCTTCCATCTGTGAGCTGTTTGAACTCTCTCTCTCATGTTGTATTACTGCTTGTTTTTACTGAATTGTTTTATTGTTCGATGGTGTTATAAAATGCTTTATGATCTATGCAAATGAGAAGGTATAGATAGAGTTTTCTTTGGACTACAGTTCTGGGTGGAAAAATATCTTTTCCAGGGTTTGAAATGAGTTAATTAAACATAATAACCGGCAATATTATTTAACAAGGGCATAAATGTTTTTTCTCTAGTGTGAAGATGAATCATATGCCTGGGTCTTGCCCTCCCCCCCAATAAAACTTGAAATAGTGTTCTGATAATGCTGTTAGTGTAAGTCTGGGGCTGCATATACACGGCAGAATGAATGCAGTTTGACACAGCTTTAACTGCCATGACTCAGTGCTATAGAATTCCAGGATTTGTAGTTTTGTGAGACATTTAGCCTTCTCTTTCAGAGAGTTCTGGTGCCACAACAAATTGCAAAGTGATGCCAAATTGCACTAATTCTGCAGTGTGGCAGAAGCTTGAGTCTTGGTTATTCCCATGTCTTTGGTTAACTTTCATTTACCAAACATTTATGGCTTGTAGTTGTAAACTATATCCTTTCTACAGGTCACATAAAATGGTTACTACTTACGTTTTAATTTTTGCTGCCACCATTACTCAAAGTGAAACTTTTCTGGCTCTTTGAACATGAAAGGGTGCCTTTCTGAGGCTTGTGGCCTTATCCTGATCTTTCACAGTACTGGCATTGCTGCTTCACTTACCAGGATCAACATTTTAAAAGTGGTGCTTTTGTGCCATGCAGACACCAGTTCCATTATTTTTGCTTTGTAACACAGAAGTAGGTCATTTCACCTGACTTCATGACACCACCAGTCCTCTTCTCTCATAATCAGGTTTTGCTTTCTGTAACATATCTTTGATTTTTTTTTTTAAAAAATGGAAAAAAGAAAAAGAGGGGAAGTAATGACACAGCCCTTCTCTTTTAGCATCTAGCTTTCATACAGAGAAATTCCATCGATATTCTTTTGATCCTTCTAGGCATCTCTGATGGTCTCAAACCTTTGGCCCATTCACACTGAGCAATTAGAGCACTATGATTCCACTTAAGATGCCATAATTCCATCCTATGGAATCCTGGGGTTTGCACTTTAGGGAAATCTCGCCAGAGAGCTTCAGTACCTGACCAAACTACAAAGATTCCATAGGATGAAACCATGGCAGTTAAAGTGAAATAACAATGCTAAAATTGTGTAGTGCAATTGGGCCCCAGATGCACTAGTGGTGGGGAAAGTCCAAGTTGTGGGACTCAAGAGCTGCTTTCATAACTCTGGAGTCCTTCGCCTTTTTTTTGCCCCTAGGGGGTGCATACCCTCCAAACACCAAATTTACAGGGACAGCCCCAATAAGTCCTCTGTTGTCTCACTTATTTCAGCTACTTTTAAAATATTCCACTTTCTACATGCAAAAGTAGTTTGCACTCAGTTTAACTCCGCAGGGGGAGAGGAGAGGAGAAGAGAAGGCAGACTCCTGCCTTTCCCAATAGGCTTAGGCAAAAGCAAACTGCCGCAGCCTCTTCTTCCTCATAAATAACTTTTTTGCATCTCATACATTTTGCTTGGCCACATGCACCCCAGTTTTCATTTAAGAAATATTGACGGCACATAGGTATGGAGCCATTGTACAAAAAGGCAAGCAAATGGGTCCTAGAGCAGATCAAGCCAGAAATTTCCCTGGAAGTCAAGATGACAAAACTGAGGCTGTCGTACTTTGGACACATCATGAGAAGGCGCGACTCACTGGAAAAAAACCAATAATGCTAGGAAAGGTGCAAGGGAGTAGAAAGAGAGGAAGGCCACATGCTAGATGGCTGGACTCTTTTAGGGAGGTCATGGGTATGAATCTACAGGAACTAAGCAGAGTATAAGGGGACAGGGAATCTTGGAGATGATGCGTCCACAGGGTCACCATGGGTTGAAATTGACTCAAGGGAGGTTAACAACAACAAAGGTTAATGTCTGGGGCACTTTCTGTTGTAAAAAAGCCCTCTCTTGAATCTAAAAGGGTCTAGGAGGGGCAAAAGTGGTGAGGTTGCCTTGTACCCTAGAAAGCATTTGGGGGCAAACCCCAAAATATTTTGTGGGAGGTGTCACAGGCAAGTGTGACCTTCTGAGTTCTCTCAGGAGTAGGGAGAAGAATGTGAGGACGTAAGCTTCAACAGTTACTCACCCCTGATATATACCACAAGTTCCCCCTTTATCTCATTTAGACTTGACAGGCACCTGGGCTCCTCTGCAGGTCTCTGGAAGCAGCAAGTTACACTGTAAATTAATTTTGCATTGCATGTAGCTTGAAGAGTATTTCCATTCCACAAAGTCCTTAGCAAAATAAATGGAAATGGCAATGTCAATATTGAGGCTGACATAAATGATAGCCTTAGAAACAAATGAAATGTAGATCACTTTATTGGAGTCAATTACATATGAAATTGGACAACTTGAAAACAAACTACAATAAAAACTGGAACACATTTATTAGAGTAACAGTTTTTAAAATCCCAGAAGACATACGTAAATTAAACAGAAGGGGGTTAGATAGTAAAAATCCTACTGCATTTCAAGAGCAAGTAAACACTCTGCCACTGCTTAACATGTTTTTAAATGGTAACACAGAGAGCATGCTTTAAAATTTCATGTTCTGATTAGGGTTGCCATAATTGTCCACTTTTACCAGGGACAAAATGTGGAACAAATTCAAGACCAAACTGTAGGACAACTGCAGGACAAAACTCAGCCCAAAATGTAGGACATTGAAGAAAAATGGTGGACCTTAAATGTCCTACATTTTGAGCTGAGTTTTGTCCTGCAGTTGCCCTACAGTTTGGTCTTGAATTTGTCCTACATTTTGTCCCTGGTAAAAGTGGACAATTATGGCAGCCCTAGTTCTGATGCTCAATGAAGAAAGGCAACAGTAAAATTCCTGTACCATTTCAGCTTTGTGAGGGCTCAAAAATAAATGGGATAGCAGTAGAGAGGACAGAGATGATTAAAGATTGGAAGGATTAATCTTCAACAATATATTAAAGCATTCTATATCTCATTTCCAGCATTTTAATAAAATATGTCCACCCAGCGTGAGCAGATGTCATAGTTGTAAAAGTGGACAAGGCACTGTAAAATATAGGACAATCAAGAAAATGTAGGACATTGCAAAATCAAAGCTAAACACACTAATATAAATGTAAATTCATGCCTCTCAGTCATGCTCAAAATAGAGGACATTTTGGAATTCCTCCTGGACAGAAGGCTGAATTGTAGGCTATGTCCTGGAAAAGGAAGACATCTGGTTACCCTATGCCCATCAAGCTGTACAATTCTGCAATCAGATTATTAATATATGGTTTGCACATATATTTAAAAGCTTATATTTGTTTCTGTGTTTGCAGACATGCCTACATATAAAAAACCTTATTTATTATACTATCACAATAAGAAATATCAAGGTAAAAAACCTTATCCACAAATAATTGATAAATTGCCACCACCATCAAGTGCAAACAGCTGTTGGATTTAAATAAGACCAGTGGGCCAGTTCCTAACTACCTAAGGATATATATATAAAAGAAGCCCAAGAAGATTAGAGTGAACAAGTTTTATTCTGGATACAGGTGAGGAAACCAATGCCACTACTGGAAAAGAGGTCTCACATATAGACAAGAAAGGTGAATTATTTTGGCCGTGGAGATTTGAACAGAAATAAGAGAATTAAGCTATGACAATGTGAGGCTAGAGAGAAGATGCCTGCACCAAGAACTGAGGCAGGAGATGACCCATAGGTATGACTACTATGTCTATATGACCACTACTAATTTGCTCCTTACTAGTAGTAAGGAACAAATTAGTACTTACTAATTATTACTATTTGTTATATGCCTTCAAGCTGTTTTCAGCCATTACTCTCCAACATTTTTATCAATCACTTAGATGACAGGGTTGAGGAAATCCTTATCAAGTTTACAGATGTCACAAACCTGGGACAGGCGGCGCATACATTGGAAGAAGGCCTTCCCTGAGTAATTCACTTGGTCATCCCTCTGATATGGACCATCCTACTGATTACCCGAAGATGCCCTGTTTTCCCATCTCTGATTGTTTTAATTATTTAAATTGTATTTTATTATTGTTATGTCAGAACTATTTGTTGTTTATTTAAGGAAGGAGGGGATAGTGGGATTTATTTTTACATTATATGAATGTTATTATTGCTGTAAGCTGCCTTGATCTTATTCGAGAAGTGGGATAGAAATAGATTATTATTATTATTATTATTATTATTATTAGATAGAAACAGAATTCAAATGAATTGAAAAACTGAGCTGAAGTTAAAAAAGGAAAAGAAAGAAATTCAAAAGAGACAATGCAAAATTTTACACTTAACCAAAAAAAGTCGGATACAGCAGTATATGATGGGGGGAGGGGGCACATGCCCGCACAGCACTTCATATGAAAAGGACTTTGGGATTATTGTTGATTATAAGTTGAACATGAGCCAACAGTGTGATGCTGCAACAAAAAAGGTAAATGCTATTTTAGCCATCATCAACAGAAGCATAGTTTCCAAGTTAAGGGAAATAATGGTCCAAATATATTCTGTGTTTGCCAGGACTCATATGAAGTATTGCATTCAGTCTGAGGCTGTTCTTATTAAAATGTCTATGTTCTTATTAAAATTAGACAAGTTGCAGGTTCTAGGAAGGGCCTCAAGGACTGTCACAGAGAAGAGGGAGCAGGACTGTTCTCTGCATCCCCGGAGGGTAGGACCAGATCTAATGGTCTAAAGTTATAAGAGAGGAGATTTTGCTTGAACATTAGAAGGAACATCTTGACAGTAAGAGTGGTTTGTCAATGGAACCAATTGCCTAGAGACATGGTGGGTCTCCTTCTTTGGATATCTTGAAAAAAAAAGGTTGGACAGCTACCTGCTATGGATGCTCTAGCTGGAGATCTGGCATTGAGCAGGAGTTGGACTCAATGAGGCCCCTTTCAACTCTATGATTTTATGACTCTATGGCAACCCTAAGGTGACCATGTTATTTTTTTTTTCATTTTTAGGCTGCTTTTCTCCCAGAGTGGGACTCTAGAATCAAAGAAAAAGGTCCAAAATACACTGCAGAAATAATCCAGTTTGAGACCACTTTAACTGCCTTGGCTCAGTGCTGGTGAATTTTGGGAATTGTAGTTTATTGTGGTAGCAGGGTTCTCTGATAGAGAAGGCTAAATGCACAAAACGACAGTTCCCAGAATTCCCTAGCATTGAGCCAGGGCAATTAAAGCTGTCTCAAACTGGATTGTTTCTGCAGTGTGTTTAGGACCAAAGTCAACTAAAAACCCTTCACAATAAAATTTAAAAAACAATTAAAATCACATAAAACAGTATAGAGTCATATAAAAGATTTACGGACATTTACAAAGATAAAGAAAACATTCCCATAAAAATTCCCCTGTTCACACATTAAAAACTGGCTTAAACAAAAATCTCTTTGCTTTCTTGGCAAGATTTGTTCAGAGCAGGTTTGCCTTTGCCTTCATCTGAGGTTGAGAAAGTGTGACTTGCCCAAGGTCGCCCAGTGGGTTTCCATGACCGAGTGGGGATTCAAACTCTGCTCTCCAAAATCGTAGTCCAACACTCAAATCGCTATACCATGCTGGCTCTATTTACCACAACTACAAATTTGTTCCCAGTTTGCACCTTAATTTGTGTGTATGTGTGTATAATTTGCTCCTAATCCTCAAATAAAATAAAATTTTCAAAATGTTGCTGTACAAGGGAGGAAAGAGCAACATGCAGGAGTGTAGCAATGGGGAGAGGATGAGAGCATTGACCCCCTGAATAAGCATTCTTCCTTTCCCCAAAATAAATTTTTCTTCATTCCTCAAATTTCAAACATTGCAGCTGAACATTCAGAAATACAGTTTGGGCATCCAAAGGAAATAAAAGCCCAACACTAACAACTTCACAAATGTACTAAACGTTTTACATGGAAAAGGAAGCTTTTCTATGCATTTATATACTTTATATGCTGCAGGAGGACACGCCTTTGGGATATTTATAGCTGTATCTGAAAATGCTTTCCAAACTTTGACACAGACTCTATCTCCATACAGGCAGTTGATGAATGCTTCATCAGAGAGAAGCAAATTTAGTAATCATGGCTTTTGAAAGCAATATATTTGAAGAGTTTGCAGAGAAATCACAGCATATTAGACTTCAGAAATAGCTGAAATAACTATAGTAGGATGACTCTCACAAATATTTTGCAAGTGAAAAATATTGTATTTTAAACTGATTGACTTTTTGTGTGAGGAAGAGTCATACTTTCTAATTACAATGCACTGATTGTTGTTGTTTTTTAAAATACTGTCATTGTATATGAAAAGAGACATTTATTCTATCCTGTTTTCATGGGGTGGCTTGCTTCTGCCACCCCATGAAAATTGTCTCACTACATGCTTGACATGATATAGTCTGCCCAATGATGTTTAGCTGTGTATACAACCCTCAAAGACAATTTAGATATGCTATGAGCTAAATGAACAATCTTTGTTATAGATTTGTATTGTTTCATGTACATTATAGGGCTTCCTACCATGCTGACAACTCAAACTAAAGACAGTTTTTTCAGATAAAGTTTAATCTGAAGAAGCAGGTGAACTTCTAGGGGAGGCTGCAAGAATCTTTGCTACTTCTGCTGGGAGTCTATTTTTTATATTCCTATGTATTATTTCAACTTTTCTTTTTGAGCTGAAGCAAGTTATGCTTGTAGCTGAGGAAAGCAAAGATACAGCCCTGTCACCCTTTGTATTTTCCTGTACAATTCGTCTGGCAAAAGATTTCAAGTCTGCTCCCTCCCTTGCTGCCTTTCCATGGGAACTGTTTGGTAAGTGCTGACATTAGAGCTGACAAGGCTTTGTGTGTGTGTTCCCCCTTTGCCTGGTTTCAGTGTCTGTGTGTGCAGGCATGCATTCATTAACGTAATTCCTCAACATTCAACAACAGCGCATCATAAACCATGGAGGGGAAAAAAAGATCTCATAAATATTTAGATTCCTCTGTCTCCTTTCTAAAGTGAAGTGAAGGGAGGGAAAAAGAGAGAGAGAATATTGGGTAAGGACTTGGTCAAAGTTAATCTGCATGTGAACCAAAATGGGTTACAAAAGGATGAAAAGGTGGTGGAAACTAGTATACAAACCCACAGTCTCTAGGGGGTCATTCATCTTGTTCTTGTCAATACAATCCTGCTCTCACTGCCTACTTACTCTCTGCGCATGACCAGACAGAAGAGCTTTGCAAAGACAGTGTGGCAAAAGCAAAGGGTGTGCTTATTTTGTGACACCATGATGTGGATGTGTGTGCATCTATCTAAAAGTAGATGAAAAATACATTTGGGAAGCCGAAGACAGCTGCTTGTGTGCCTCTCTTCTTCAGTGCCATCCTCCTCCATTACATACGTTATTTTATGCAATAATGTCCCATGAGGAGCCAAATTAAGACATTATCAAACGCCAATAGTTAACAGTGAAAAAAATCCCTTTGATCATATGGTCTTATGAATACAGTTTTGGATGCAACATGTAGATGACTCATTGTGCAGTTATTTATCACACCATGGGAACATTGTATAAATCTCTCATCGTGATTTAAGTACAAATGTGATAAAATATCTAATGCTGTGGAAAATTCAGTTAGCTAATGTTATTCAAATTATATTTTTATAATTCACCCTAAGACGTACTTGTACATTTTTCTTTGTGCTTTCAAAAACAAGGGGTTAAGGAAGATTTATTCCAGCAGTATCTGCTATGCTACAATAAAATATGCTATGCTTACTGAACCCTCATGCAAGCAAATTAAAAACACGCCAACAACCTTGAACACAATAAATTAATCTAGAGTATTTTCTGACCTGCATGAGAGTTCATGTATTGTGCAGAGTATTAAAATGGCCCATGCTCATAATCCAATGTACTCCATAATACCCAGTATTCTATAATACCCTGATACCCCTATTTATTTATAAAAATTAATAATATAAGCAACACTATTTCTATAATTTAAAAACAAAAATGTACAACAGGTGGATGTAACTTGGGGACATTGTCCCATGAAGAGATATAAACAATAGCATTAAATGTGTACTTTGTAGATCTAGTTGTGCCTGAATTCTGCAACAAAACATGGCCGTGGGGGACTAATCTGTTCCACCTGCCTGTTTGAGGATTAATTCACAAATATATATTGCATCTAATTTAAACATTAAATTGGCCTAGCTCTTTATATTCCAAACTGGCCAAAATAGCCCAGAAGCATTCACAGAGTTCCACCTGGATCCTGGGGAGAAATGGATTCAAATCCTTATCCAGCTGTGGAACATTCTGGGTGGTCATGGGACTGCTACTGTCTCATAGTATTCCATGCCCTACCTGACAATATTTTTGACAGAATGACATGTGAAATAGCTCTTGTGTGTCAACCCATTCTTCTTGCTGCGGGATGCAAATGTGATAAATGAACAAATAGACAACGCTGAAATGTATGTGTTTATTTTCACTCCAGAAGTTGACAGTTCAGCCTCTGATGTAAAGAGTTACCAAGTCAAGACTATCACGGGCCATTACATTCTAAGGCCCCTAGCCTGAGACTTAGGGGAAACCATTTGTAATGTTACAGGAGGCTGGCCTTGGTGATGTTGTTACTATGATGTTACAAAGGATAGCCTATGGTGAAGTCATTAAGACAGCTACATTAAACACTGAGACTGGATCATTAATTTTTTTTAAAAAAAATACAAAGCAGTCTAACAAGTGTGTGTGTGTGTATGTGTAGGTCCTAAATATCATAAAGGCACCAGATCCCATTTGATGTTGGAAGTTAAGCAGGGTTAGTTCTTGGATGGGAAATCACCAGTGAATATCAGGTGCTGTAGGCTATATTTCAGAGGAAGGAACTGGAAAATCACCTCTGAGGATTCCTTGCCTAAGAAACCGTATTAAATTCATGGGGTCACCATAAATTGACTGGTGACTTTAAGGCACTTTTCACATCAGTGCTCTTGTCTTGAGATTGTTTCTCCTTCCTCTGGGAACTGGAGGACAAGATCTAAGTCCTGTGACATAAGGCCTTGACATCTGAAAACCCTAGCACAGTTATGGTGAACCTTTTAGAGGCCGAGTGCCCAAATTGCAACCCAAAACCCACTTATTTATTGCAAAGTGCCGTGCCCCTCTGGCTTTCCAGTAACAAACTCTGGCAAACTCTGTGCTGGGGCGATGGAACATGTGCCCACAGAGAGGGCTCTGAGTGCCACCTCTGGCACGCGTGCCATAGGTTCACCATCACTGCCCTAGCATGTGCAAAGGCCGCTTTATACACAGAAATCCAATGTTACAGCTGAATGATGGATGTGCATGTGTGAAATAATACCATGTACAGACTTAGAATTTTTCACATTTACTCTTTGGTGGATGCATTGGATCCACTGAAAAAGGCCCCCCCAAAATATAGTGCTCCGAACTGATTCTTATTAGTGCTACACAGAATGGTACTGTCATCTGCTGAGTTTTCTGTACAACAATAACAGTCTAAAATGCCATTGTACTTTTCCCTGCAACATTTTATCAATGATTCAGATGCAGTGTACTATTTGTTAAATCCTTTTGGAAGTACAGGTGTATTATGCCCCATTTTGTACTTGTGCATTTTGTGCTTTTCCTGTATATGGTGTTTTTGATTCAGGCTTGTCTTCAATAGAGTTTTATTCTTACTGAAAATGAAATATTATTTTGCCAAAGTTCTCTTCTTCATACAGGCCTCAATACTGCCATGTTCTGGAAGATTGTGGAAACCTCTAGGGGTGTAGCTTCAGGGCGACAAAATGAGGAGCCAACCAAGTTATTTTGGCTCTTAAGGCAGAAACTCAGCAAGCAAGCATCAATCCCTGCCAATAAAAACAGAATGAAAACTAACAATCCTCTGTCTTTTCATGATATCTGGATTCTGAGCCCTGAAATAGCTGTCTCCTCCTCTTTAATGGCAGGGCCAACCTTCCTTTGTCTTATACCATTGTCCTGAATACTGTTTTAGTAGCCCCCTTCAGTTCTCCTGATGTCAGGCCTTCAGCAGAGCTTTTCAAGATGTATATAAGAGACTTTTACTTCAGATTTGTTTCAGTATATTACATTAAAATTGCTCTTTTCCTACCAGGACCCTCAGGTCACTTCCCAGTAAAATGATATTAAACTTTCCATGTCATGATAAAATACCTATAAATAAAATACTTATTCTTATTGCCCAGCACTGGATTGGGGTTTTTTTAAATAATAAAAAAAGAAAATAAATTCATGCATTTTATGACTATAAATACTGCCATGAATAGTCTTTTTTAGTTTGACCTTCCTCTTAGGACTGCTGTGATAAATAAACCTAATACAATATTAAGCCAAAGTGACTGGGCGGTACATTGGTTAGAATGTAAGATGAAGACTTGGGAGACCCAGGTCTTAGTTCCTAAAGAGCAGCAGAACGCACTGTGTCCCTGGGGTGGATAATCCTCCTCCTCCTTCTTCTCTTTTAGTTTGACCTCCCTCTCAGGACTGCTGTGATAATAAAGAGCAAAGGGGCTGTGTCATGTACACAAGCATAACCTTAATGGTAGAATGATAAGATACAAGTGTAAAAAATAAATATAACCTCTCAGTAGAAGTGTCCTACCAACTGCTATGTATAGCCAAAATGTTTTCAGTATTTTTCTCTTGGTCCTTTGGTTTTTGCGTGTTCTAGAAGAAATTCCAAACAACTGTTCAAACTTGTTCAGGTTTACTTAGGACTATATCACACCACAAGTTGATGGCCAGGGTTGGCTTCAGTGGCAGAATTGTAGGTCTGTTGTTTGGCTCTAGGAGACTCTCTGACAACCCAGTTGTTCCCCAAGTTAGGAAAGGAACAAAAAGAAAAGGGAAGAAGGGGCTTGAGAAGGAAGATTAGGAGGAGAGCAGAACTGGGTGAAAGGCTGCCAGGGTCCAGCTGAGAGCCCAGCAGCCCCATTCCCATTTCCTTCTGCCCAGGGCTTCTAATCTTTAGTCTTTCATGAGTTTTTCGGGCTATGTGGCTATGTTCTAGAAGAGTTTATTCCTGATGTTTATTCCTTCTAGAACATGGCCACATAGCCCAAAAAACTCACAAAAAACTTTGGATGCCATCTGTGAAAGCCTTCGACTTCACTTCTAATCTTTGTTGGTGAGAATGCACCAAGGAAGAAGGTAGAAAGTGGAGACCAGGGCTTCAGGGAAAGTAAGATCAACCTGCTGCCACTACTTGCCTTCCTTTCTTCCACCTTCACTGATCACTGTGGGGCCGACCCCACAATCAAGAGCAACACTAGGAGAATGGGGGCACAAGAGTCCTGGCTCCTGGCATGGAATGGATGGGCACACAGAATAGATACCCCTATCTGCAGCCTGGAAGGCTAAATAACAACAACAACAACGTTGTTTGCTCTTCCAGTGGGTGGTTGCTCTGGCTGGGAATGGCAGTGGGCAAGAAGAGTAGTAGGTCTGTTTTCCCCTTTGTCTTGCCACTTCATAGTAGATTTTAAAAAAATTCAAACAGTCACCACTCAAAATGGCCGCCCTGCTACTTCACTCTCCTCCTCTCTGTAGCAGGAACTGGGGGCTTGAAAACACCTTATTTTCAAACAAAGTTAGCTATGTTACACAGAAGGCTCCTTTGGTCAGGCCTCACCTGGAATACTGTACCCAGTTCTGGGCACCACAATTCAAAAAGGACTTTGACAAGCTGAAGGGCAACCAAAATAGTGAAGGATCTGGAAACCATGCCCTATGAGGAGTGGCCTAGGGAGCTGGCTATATTTAGCCTGGAGAAGAGACAGTTAAAAGGTTATATGATGGCCCTGTTTAAATATTTGAAAGGGTGACACACTGAAGATGGAGTATGTCTTCTGCAGTTCCAGAGAATAGCACCTGGAGTAATGGATACAAACTACAAAGAGATTTCACCTTAACATTAGAACTTCCTGACAGTGTTTGACAGCAGAACACATTCCCTCAGAGGGTGGTGGAGTCTCTTTCTTTGGAGGTTTTAAACAGCGGCTGGATGGCCATCTGTTGGGGTGCTTTGATTTTGTATTCCTGCATGGCAAGGGGTTGGACTGGATGGCTCTTGTGGTCTTTTCCACCTCTATGGTTCTATGAAGGAGTTGCTAACAAAGAAAAACAAGTCTAAAGCTCTCTTGGACAGATTGAATTCCATGTTCAGTTCCCTGGAAACTGGGCCCCCATCAGGAAACATTTTGTTCAGGATTGCTGGGCCATTGAAACCACTGGAAATTATTTTCAAGCTGGTGAAGGACAAGCTCTCCAGTTTCTTGACACAATAGGGACAGAATAAACCAAAGCAACAAAGAAGGGATGAAGTGTTCAGGTACTTGTTTTCAATGTGTGGACAACTGATTGGGTAAAATAATCGGTGTAAGTAGGTAGTCCATTGCACTTTTAAAAAATTGAATTCTAGGGGTGGGCAAGGCTTGGTATTAGTCTTCACAGAGCAAAACACTCATTGATTCCTCCCTTTTAGTGGGAGTACTGACTAACTGGAAGTCCAATCAGGATGTTTCAGTCAGTGAACAGGTAGACAGTGGGGGGGAGGGGATGATTTTTTGCTTATTTCCCTTCCTTTCTCAGCCCCACAACCCCAAACGGACACCTTTCATACTATTCTGGTAGGTTCCTGAACCCAATGGAAAAGAATTGCAGGTAAATATAATTTTCTTTCCTATTCTGCCAGCAAAAATCACAAGCCTTCCATGGCAGACAAGCAACAGTCTCATTTTAACAAAACAAAACAAAAAAATTAATAAAGAGGAAGACTCAACTGTGATGTTTTCTGGAGCTGCCTCTAAATTGGCTTTAATGGCAGATGAAAAACATCACAGAATCTCAGAGCTGGAAGGACACAAAGGGCATGTTGTGCAGATATATACAAGTTAAGGACTCCTGAGTGATGGTCATCCAATCTCTGATAAAAGACTTTCAGAGAACTAAAGGCCACTGCCAAATAGCTCTTACCATCAGGAAGTTGTTTCTAGCACTTAGGTGTAATCTCTTCTCTTGTAATTTGAACCCATTGGTTTGTGCCTTTGCCTGTGGAGGAGCAGGAATAAAGCTTGTTTCATTTTCTACATGACATCCCTTCAAATATGTGGCTATCATATTGCGTCTCAACAACAGAGCAGAGATGAGTAACTGTCACCTTTCAGATATTTTTGGATATTAGCCTGACCCACGTATCTTGTAATGAGGAACTGTGGGAGTTGCAGTTCAAAAACATTCAAAGGTCCACAATGGCCCACTCCTCTAGTAGAACCTCAGGCCTATTATACGGATCCTGTTTTAAAAAGGGGTTGGGAGACACAATGGTAAGGGTTGGTTTTATTTTAAAAACCTTTTTAAAACAAATTTTGTAGTTTTCTTCTTCAAGATATGATGTTGTTGTTCTTAATTGCCTTCAAATCGACCTTGAGTCATGGCAACCCTGTGAATGATCTCCAAGGTACCCTGGCCTCAACCGCTCTGCTCAGGTCTTGCAGACTCAGGGTCATGTCCTTCTTGATTAAGTCTATTAATCTGATATGTGGTCTTCCCCTCTTCCTACTGCCTTCTACCTTTCCAAGCATTATTGTAGTGAATCATGCCTTCTCATTATGTGGCCAAAGAATGACAACTTTAATTTAGTCTTCTGGGATTCTAGGGAGCATTCAGGCTGAATTTGTTCCAGGACCCATCTGTTTCTCTTTTTAGCCATCCATGATATCTGCAGAACTCTTCTCCAACCCTGCATCTCAAATGAGTTGATTTTTTTTATCAGTTTTCCTCTCCATCCAACTCTCACATTCATATACACTGGACTCTTGGTATCCTCTGGGGATTGGTTCCAGGACCCCTGTGAATACCAAAGTCTGTGAATGCTTGAGTCCCATTAAATACAATTCAATAAATGAAATATTTTCAAGCTGGGGATGCTTGAATCTGTGGATAAAAAAAAAAATCGTGGATATGAAGGGCTGTCTATATAGTGATGGGAAATACAATGGTATGAACAATGCTGACTTTAACATTCAGCTGTATATCTTTGAACTTCAGTACAGTGGTACCCCGGGTTACGAATTTAATTCGTTCCGCGGCGCCGTTCGTAACCCGAAAGATTTCGCAACCCGAAAAAAAGGCTTTCCGCTAGCGCTGGAAAGCCGCGGCTTTTAAATTTCGTGCCAAAAAGCGCCGAAACACACCGAAAAAAAATTCGTAACCCGAAAAATCTTTCGTTACCCGGAACAGTTTTTTCCAAGCTAACTTTTTCGTACCCTGGAAATTTCGTAACGCGATCAATTCGTATCCCGGGGTACCACTGTAATAGACTGGATGAGGGTAAACAAACCGAAGTTTAATTTATATGAGACCGAAGTGCTCCTGGACACATGGAAAGCAGATTGGGGATTAGGATTCAATTTGTGCATGATGCTCTTACGCTCCCCCCCTGAAATCTCAGGCTCGTACTTGGGCATAACCTGGATTCAGATTTGAGAAAGAATACCAAGATTTTGCATTTGCATAGTTAAAACTAGTGTGTCAGCTCCTCCCATTCCTTGTATCAGAGGTCTTGATTAAATGTCATTTGGATTATTGTAACACACTCGGCGTGTGGCTGCCTTTGGAAACTGTTTGGAAATTTCAGTGGGTCCAAAGTCGCCAGGTTGCCGACTGGGGCTGTTTTGGGGGGGTCATACAACTCCCCCCTTGAAACAGCATCACTGGCTACTGGTCCATTTCTGGGCAGAATTCAAAGGCTGGTTATGACCTTTAAAGCCTTAGATGGCTTGAAACCAGATTATATAAAAGACTGTGGGGCTAAACAGACCGCCTTGAAGCACTGGTGTAGGGGAGTGGCATTTGGCTGATGCATGCCCTGACGACGCCCCCACACCGACATCACACTGGCCACCCAACCACATGGCGGGCAGCATCATGGCACTCCTTTGGCACTGTGTTTATATGCCGCATGCTGAAAGCACTGGAAAGTGCCACCATGGTGGCAAGGGTGTCTTTTTGCTGGCTCCAAAAGGAGCATCATTTTTCTGTTTCTTTTAGAGCTGGCAAAGCGCCAGATTGGACCCATGGCATGCAGTTGCTGTGGGCCTGATCCAGCACCAAAAAGTGTCAAGTTGCTGCTTCAGGGCCATCTGTTTTGCCCCTGTATCTCCTTATATGAGCTGGCTTGAGTTTTAATGTCTTGGGGAAAAGCTTTCTCCCAGAATCACCACCATCACAGGTATGTCTGGTGAAAACTATAGAGGGAGAGGATTTTCTTGGCTGCTCCCAGGCTATGGAATTCCCTCCTGTAGAAGTTTGGTTGGACTACATCTCTCCCTCCACCAACAGGAAAAGATCTCTAGTCAGTCAAGCTTTTAGTTTATAATTCTTGTGGCAGGAAGAGCTTTTAATGGGGTTATACATTTATCTTTTTGAAATTGTTTTATATTGTTTTTATATTGTGTTTTCTTTACAGAACTGTTGTTTAACTGTTTAACTTTTAAGCAATTAAAACAACAACCCTGTATGCTTTCAATTGGCTGTAAGCCACCTTAGATCCATTACATGGAGAAAGGCGAAATATTAATTAAAGAAAGAAAATGTTTTAGATAAAAAAGCAAATAGGACTGGGCTGTTCATGATCTTTCATTATATTTTATGAAGTAGACAGGTATCAAAGGCATGAAGATACATTAAATTATTTTGCAATTATTGTTGTAATACTAGAGTCCAGACATATTATTTAGCATGAACTTTTGTAGACTGCAGTCCATGGAAGTTTAGGCAAAATAAAAATAAAAATCTTAGGCTGCTACTTCACTCTGTTGTTTTTGCTGTGACAGACTAACCCAGTTGCATTCCTGGTAAAATAGAACAGAACTGCCAGCTTTTACATCCTTTACAACCTCATGCAGTAACAATCACTATTAAAAATGCAAGCAGGTGAGGATTTATGTAGTGAGTTAAACAAGTTGCCACTTTGTTCCACATTTAGATGATCAGATTTTTTTTTTAAAAAAAAAACAAAGTTGAAAATCAGGTCAGCACTCAGAGTCCAAAGAATGTTTCAACAGCATCAATAGACTTTTGGCAGTCAAAATGATCAAAATGAAGCCAGACAATACTGTACTTACAGTTCTCCCCTTTTAACCCCAAGTGAGTTGTTACAGTGAAGGAAGAATTGGTCGAGAAGCACTTAAAAAGACAGAATATGATAGACCAGGTAGGTGCATAAAGTGGCCCTCAAGATGCTTGCAGTTTACCACTATTACCGTGTCAGCTGCCAAGCAGGTTCTGCAAAAATTACTACAAAGTGTAGCAACATTTTTTTTAGAGCAAGAAAGGGCAGGAGACTAACAGAGCAAAGTGGTGAGACTGGGTCTTACCCACAGATACGTGAGCTCCAGATTTGGTGCAACAGAGTCACGTGGAGAAGTATGATTCCCTTTTGTTGATGTTTCAGTGCGAAGAATAGAAAAATCACATGGCAACTTGGGCAGCCGCTCAGTGGTAATATAAAACAAGACCTATGAAAACATCAGGATCCTCCTGAAAAGAAAATGTGAACAGTGGGGACTGTGCACATGCGTAAATAAGAGTGGAACCTACATGAAACAAAGCAAAATAATATCCTAGTGGAACCAACAACTACAAGGCTATTCAGGAGGATTCTGATTGCTTCTGTACTTTAATCTATATATTCACTGTTGATACACACACACTTTATGGGATGCGGTGGCTTAGTGGTTAAGATGCCAATTCTGATGATTGGAAGATCAGAAGGTTGTCAGTTTGAGGCCCAAGTGCTGCATGATGGGGTGAGCTCCTATCACTAGTCCCAGCTTCTGTCAACCTAGCAGTCTGAAAGCATGCAAATGCAAGTAGATAAATAGGTACCAGTTTGGTGGGAAGGTAACAGCGTTTTGTGCAGTTCTGCTGGCCACATGGCCACTGGAGTCGTCTTCGGACAACTCTGGCTCTTTGTCTTAGTAACGGAGATAAGCACTGTCCCCTACAGTTGGTTACAACTAGACATTCATGTGAAGGAACTACCTTTACCTTTACAAATATTTTTTAGCCCAGCATGGTTGCAATCCTGATAAGTGAGTGAAGTTGCAAAGAAAAACATTTCATTTGATAGAGACTGGGATGTAAGGAAAGGTTCAGTTTCCTTTCACCCATGTATTCCTTTTTCTGCAGAAATAATCCAGTCTGACACCACTTTAACTGCCATGTCTCATTACTATGGAATTCTGGGATCTGTAGTTTTAGAAGACATTCCGCTTCCTCTGTCAGAGAGCTCAGGTGCCACAACAAACTACAAGTCCCAGGATTCCATAGGATGGAGCTATGACTGTCAAATTAGTGTCAAAATGGATTATTTCCGCAGTGTGGATGCAACCATTGTAAAAAGTGGGCTGCTGCTTTAGACAGAAATGTGGCAGAGAAGATTAAAGGAACGTGGCTGTCTCAGTCACATCCATCTTGATCCTTAAAAATCTCTTGGCTACATTGTATTCTAAGTCCTATAGAATCAATGGGACATCCTACCAAGCCAACGTGTTTAGAATTGGACTATGACATGCTTAAAAACAAAACAAAACAAAACATGTAACTAGTTTTCAGCAGGCCCTTAAATAGAGTTTTAATAACAATCCATTTCAGAAGATTAGCTTGCTTTTCAAGCATACATGTGATACACAGGTGCCATCTTTCAGAAAGTATCTTCTCATTTAACAAAATAGCAGTCCACCTCTTTGAAAAACCCGTGTTATCAATATTATTAATGGCAGCTAACTACATTGGGCCCTCCACATTCGCTGGGGTTAGGGGTGCAGGACCCCCATGAAAGTGGGAAAGCCGCAAATAACCCCCCCTCCCCCACTTTTTAAAACCTCTCTACGAATCTCTAGGTTTCCAGGGCAATTCTATGGCCAAGATTTGTCAGAGGTTGACCATGATATTAGAGGACCCACAAATGACTAGAGAAGTGTTCTCTCTAGGAATCTCCAGGTCCTCCCTCTTGACTTTTGGTTGAAGTTAACAATGGAGTTACGCTGGAGGATTTAGATTCCTAGAGATATTACATGTTAGAGATTCATAGAGATAACATATTAATCTAATCCGTGAAAAATCAAATCCGCAAAAGTCAAATCCGCAAATATGGAGGGCCAACGGTGCAATAGTTTTCTCACATGCAACCTGCTTATATAGGTCTGTCTCTGGATTTTCTACTCGAAACATGCACCTGAGGAAGTAGGCTCAAAAGGCTACAAAAACAATCTTTCAGTACGCTCTTATAGCGCTGCTATTCCACTTGTACTGCTCTGGCTGTTGCATTCTGGGGTTTGTAGTCCAGTGAGGCCTAAGAGCTCTCTGCCTGAGAATTCTAAATGCTCCTCCCTAAACTGCAAATCCCAGAATGCAACAGGAGGCAGCAGTAAAAGTGGAATAGCAGCACTATAAGGGTATAGTGTGATAATCCAATCACAGTTAGTCCCAAAGGTGCTGCGAGATCCCTTTGCGAACTGATTTTCCAAACTAAAAAGTCCATGTTTTGGACTTTAACATTAGGACTGTATATAGTACTATAGCACCCCTCGGTTCTTGAAGGAGAATCATAAGGCTTTTGCTTTTTAGAACAACTAACATCACAACCCTCTCTGCATGTCTACACAAAAACACAATTTCCACTGGAAGTTTATATATTAAAGAAATGGGGATTAAGAGATACACTGTTTGTCTTGGCAACTGGGAAGTCAATATTTGTTATCTTTTTTATTTATTTACTCTTTTGTTTTCATTTTGAGAGGAATACACACATACATATATGGGAATGTTGTGGGCTGTAGTGTCTTGTGCTTCCACGATTTATATGGCTACAAATACGTGTGTTAATTTCCTGATCATTCAGTTTCATCTGCCCTTTCCACCTTTTAGATTAACTTTATATTTTTGCAAAAAGAAAAAAAATTCTTTCCCCCCTAAGTATTCCTGAACACTTTATAAAGTAATTTGTATCCATTTTCCTCTGTTAACTCTTCACATGCCTTTCATGGATCTTCTTTATTTCCACATCATCTGTTCCTTATTTCTTTCTCTTATATTAAGTCCCACTAGCATTCTTGAGAGACTTAGGCTGCGTCTGCACTGGAGAATGCAGTTTGACGCTGAGCCATGGCAGTCAAAAGTGGTGTGAAACCAGGTTATTCCTGCAGTGTAGATGCAGCTCACGTTTTTCCACACCTGGCTGGCATATATATATATATATATATATATATGCGTGTGTGTGTGTGTTACTGTAGGGCCCTCAGCAAGGGAAACACAACCTTGTGTGTATTTTTGTTCTGAGTAAGGAAACACCCCTTTCTCCTCAGAGACTCCCTCGCCTTTCCCGCTTTCAGGCGAGCAGCTAAATGCCGCCTCTGTGTGAGGCAACCCCTGTGTTTCCCCCCCCCCCGCATCTCTTTTTGTTTACTGCGCAGGCGCCAACCTCAACTCAGCCCCGCCCCTTCGATTCCATTCCAGCACCTTAAAAAAAGAGGAGGAGGAGGAGGAGGAGCGGTGAATAGAATTGGGAGCGCGCGCTCGTTAGAGACGCCAGTGTTCCCCCCCTCCAAAAACCAAACCCAAACCCACACAACACCTCCCCCTCCAAACAATTTACGGGGAGCGCATGCGCTCTCAGTAGTAACGCGGCACGGGTGAAGTGAAGGGAGGGGGAGGGAGGGAGGGAGGGAAAGACTTCCCTTTCCCTAGCTTGGCAACACGTGACGCAGCCCCGCCCCTATTGGTTGAAGTTTTTTTAAAGTTAAAAAAAGGGAGTTTCTCGTGCTCGCTTTCTTCCTGTTTGTAAAATGCAAAAACAAAAAAGGGAGACGTGGGGGGAGGGGCGGGGCAAAGAGGAGGAAGCAGAAAAAAGCTTGTGCGGGAGGGGGAAGGTCGCGCGCCACTTCACCAGCGCGCATGCGCGCCAACAGACGCCTTATAAAAGTACCGGAGCGTGTTATTGTCAGGGAGCGGCGCCAGCCTTTCAAACAAATAAATAAATAAACTGCGCGCGCGCCCATACTCTCTCTCTCTATATATATATATATGTATATATGAGAGAGAGACAAAAGCGGGGGATAGGCGAGTGTGATATTGTGTGCGAGCGGAACAACACCGCCTTCTCAAGCTCTGTCAGCCAAACCAAGCCTAGCCGTTTCGCCCCGGTGGTCGGCCTCACCCCTCCTTCGCAAAGTCCCCGGCGAAGCCATAGAGGGAGGCTGGGCGGGGCGGGGCTGGCTGAGGTACCGACGCCGTTCATCAAGGGCCGCCCCGCCCCCTCCTCGCCTGGCCCCTTCCCTTTCCCTTCTCCTCCTCCAGAAGCAGCAGCAGCAGCAGCAGCGGAGCCTGAAGCGAACTCCAGAGCGAACTGAGGTGGAGGAGGAAGACGACGGCGGCGGCGACGAGGAGCAAGGAGGCGGCAGGAAGAGGAGGAGGGCTGGGAGGAGGACTCGCCCCTCGCGAGCGAACGGGAGGGAAAGAGGGGAGGGAGGCGGGCGGGGCGGCAGGGAAGGCGGCGGCGGAGGCAACACCAGAAGCAGCGGCGGAGGAGGAAGGAGAAGAAGACGAAGAAGAAGAGGAGAGGACTCCTCGGGAACCAGCAGCCAAGCCCGCCCGCCTCCCCGCCTGCCTTCCTCCCCTTTGTGGCGGCGGCGAGGGAAACAGGAGAAGAAGGAGCCGGAGCCGCCGCCGCCGCCGCCTCCTCCTCCTCCGTTGCTGCTAATACTACACTCTTCCTACAACCAGGAGCGCTGCGTGCGTGGCGGCGGGAGAGGAAGCGGGAGCGCCGAGGAGGGGAAAGGGGAACGGAGGATCCAGAGGGAGGAGGGGTTGGCAGCGTCGGCGGCCACTGAGTGTCTCTCTCCGCTTCTGTGCTTCATTTCTTCTTCGTCGGCGTCGTCTTCGGCCGGGACCCTGCCGTTGGCTTCTTCGTTGGCTGCGTCGTCGCCCCCCGGTTTTTAGCATCAGGGGAGGGGGAAGAGACCCACTCGCCCGCCCCAAGCCCAGCCCCACTGGCGGTGGCCCAGTGCGGCGGTCGCCCGGCCGGTCTCCCGGGCTGCCTCTTCGGCCCGCTGCCCCCCTCCCTCCGCTTGGAATATGGTCGGGGAAATGGAGACCAAGGAGAAGCCCAAGCCCAGCCCCGATTACCTGATGCAGCTGATGAACGACAAGAAGCTCATGAGCAGCCTCCCCAACTTCTGCGGGATATTCAACCACCTCGAGAGGCTCCTCGACGAAGGTATAGAGCAACGGAAACGCAGGAAGGGGGCGGCCACGCCGGGGAAATAGCCCGCTTTGGCAGCGCTTTAACGCTAACTGGCTCTTTGCTATGGGATTCTGGGAGTTGGAGTTTGTTGTGGGGCCCAGAGCGGAGCTCCGTTGCTCTCTGGGCCCACAACAAACTCCATCTCCCAGAATTCCACAGCAGAGAGCCAGACAAAGAGTCAAAGCGCTGCCGAACCGGGCTATTTCCCCAGTGAGGACGCCCCCTTTCTCGCCTCGCTTTTGTCCCGAAACAAAATGGGGCCGGGCTCCTTTTTTCTCTCTGCCCCTTTCAATGGCGTCTTGGCCTTTTCGGCCTCCTTTCCCCGTAAACAGAAAACCAAGGCGAAGAGGGAAGTCGACGAAGAAGTTTTTGTTTTTGGGAGGGAAGCCAAGATGGTTGGATACACATTTTGGAGGGTCCCCCTTTTCCTGCTCCCTTGTTTCCCTCAGGATCAGATCCCTCCGGGGGAGAGGGAAAGAGGGCTAAGGAAGGGAGAATAGGCCGATGGCGGCGGCGGCGTGATTTAAGGGTTCAGAACGACGTGGGAAGGAGCGGAGGGTTTGTTTTGTTTCGTGTGTCTGAGTCTGGTTGGGTCTTGAGCCCAAAGGGGCCTCCTCTGCTGGGCTTCTGAGGCTAAAGGCCATTTTTGTTTCAAAGTTGGTGAGTGAAACAGACCCAACTTCCTCCATTTTCGGGTTTTGGACGGAAGGGCCGGGAAAGTTCCCAGGGCAGAGGAAGGGGCCCTTGGATCTCAGGCCAGCGCTCTCAGGGGTCCCTCTCCGCCGCCGCCGCCTTCTAGGCTTAGAAGAGGCCACCTTTGTGGGAAGGTGGTTTTAAAACCAGTATTAACCCTTTTAGCATCCACTCCTGGAAGACTTTAAAAAGGGAAAAAAGCATTAGCCCCCCTCAGCGTTGCTCAGGCTTTCAGTCTTTGGGGGCATTGGAGCCCAAACCTTCATAATGATCTTGTCATGTTAAAACCAACTCTGGGTCCTGCTTGGGGGGTTCATCCCAAACAATCCCTGGGAAATGGGATCCCAAAGCCTGAGGGAGTCATGGGGCCAAATGCATCTGAGGAAGTAGACTTTAGCCTAGGGAAGCTCATGCTGCCAACTTCCTTTCTTCCGGTGGGTCTCAAAGATGCCACAAGATCTCTCTCTTATTTGCTGGTTCTACAGACTAACACAGCTATGTCTTTGAGTTCTATCACTACATGGAAACCTAGGGCTGGCTTTACCCTTTAGAAGTGGGCTCTGCTCTTGGGATGAATAATTTGATCCTTTTTTTTTAATATGTATATCCCCCCCCCCAATAATTCTTAGCCAGAATTGTTGGCAAACTTGGCAGACATTTGTTAGCTTTAAGGGTTTTGTCTGAAGCCAAATGGTGGCCAAGGAATTTTATTCCTAAAAAACCTCCAGTTTGGATGACGCTGAAGAAATATGAAGTGGGCGATATATATATACTCTCATCAGGAGCCACTTCCAGATCAGGGGGCTTTCTACAGAAGCAGCGCTGAGGCACAAAACAGAGAAACAGATTGAAATCGGTGAAAGTGAAGGAATGAACAGAAAGGCATAAAATCAATACATAAAGTTCCTCTGGACTGGTCTGGGAAGGAAGGAGACACACCAGCTTTGTCCAGAACAAAAAGCCTGGAGTGTTTCTTCTTGTGTCCACAGGATATTTCAGAGGAATGCGTGAGGTCATGGCACCATTTGAATGCCCTTCAGGCTCCAGGAGAAGCCCTTGAATTAACAGGATTGTAGTTCTTTCTTCTCCTCCAACATTGGGAGTGACCCTGATAACATCTGGCTTTGCCCCACCCTCCCTCCCTCCCTTCTTCTCTCTGCAGGACTCCTCTCCTTGGGAGCCCAGAGAGCAGAAGTGCAGCTGCCTCTTTAAAGCTTCCTGCCTTTTCCTGTTTGCCTTGGCTCTTGCCTGGAAGGGCTGCAGAGGCTGAAAACTTTCTGGAATGCAGAAGGGGAAAGAAAGGGGGGGGGAAACACCCAACAAAACCAGCCCTCTTCCATGCAGATTCAGCAGAGGAGCGAAAGGCTTTTAAAATTTGGACACTAAGGGGCGCCAGTTCTTTCTTTTTCAAAAAAGTTGTAAGATAGATAGATAGATAGATAGAGGCTGCATCCACACTGGAGAAATAACCCGGTTTAACTCTTTGTCTGGCTCTTTGCTATGGAATTCTGGGAGTTGGAGTTTGTTGTGGGCCCAGAGCAGAGCCGCTCCGGGCCCCACAACAAACTCCCAACTCCCAGAATTCCATAGCAAAAGAGCCAGCTAGTGTTAAAAACTATTCAGCAATTTTCCCCTTCTGCCTTTCCCCCCTTTTTGATAGACGTATTTGTATAATTATCATCAGTGAGATTTTATGAAGTGATCTCCTTTTCTTTTTAACTAGATACTACTGTCATTAGTTTGCCGCACAGGAGAAAGTCCATTTTTTTTTTTTTTTGGTTCAAGTGGCATTCTGGATCTGTTAAAAATCCTACCTGACCATGAGTAAATCATGTGCTCTCAGCCTCAGGGGAAGTAGCAAGAAAACCAGATGATAGGGTTGCCTTAGGGCTGCCATAATTTGAAATGACTTGGAGACACACAGCAACAACAAATGTGTACCTTTGAAAACATCCTGGGAATTTGGTGTTTCAGTGAGGCAAAAGGGAGAAATGGTTGAGTTCTACAGCTTTTGCTAATCCTATGTTTTTTTCCACCGCAATAGCACTAAATCCAGTAGTTCTACCTAGAGTAGATGCTTTGAAATGAATACAGTTAGTCACAATTGACTTCTGTCCAACTGATTCAATGACTACTGTAGATAAAGACTATTTTTTGTTTAGTCTTAATTGCCAGGATGATTAGATTAGAATAAAAAGGCTTAAAAAGTTAATAAACTGACATATTTATATGACATGGGACATTTCAGTGAATTTGTTGCAAATGATAGGTACCTTTTGACAGTATCCTTAAATGGTCTCTGTTCAATTCAAAGACATTAATTTCAAATATTTGCATGTACAGTAAAGGAAAAATTTCTAAAATAGGGTGGATTTTCTAAACCATCCATAGCTTTTATTTCTCCTTGTAAATGTCTTGGCCAGTATCCAATGAAATCCTTTCCCTTGATTCTGCACCTTCTGCCAGAATTAGCATTTCCTTGTCTTCCCTCAGCTCCCTGTATCCTAAAAATCTACCTTAAGAAGAGATTGTGGGGCAGACTTGGCAGTACAGAGGGCTAACCATTGAATATTGGCCCATATCTAGCGACAGGTATATCTAGAGCAACCTAATCAATACGAGGCTGCTTTGTTCCTTAGCTTATAGCAGCTTGTAAGAAATGGGAGCTTTCTCCAGTTAGAAGGAGTGTAAATCCAACAGTTGTTTGCTAAAAGTCCATCACAGACGCTAGTGATGAAAACAGTCGAAACTAAAAGTTGTTACTTTTAGTAAATAGAAACTTGTTTATTTTTGTTAGTTTTATCATTGAGGGTTAGGTTTTAAATCCTGCCGAGGGATCCAGATATCATATGTCAACCAATGTAGGCAAATACACATTCAGAAATGTTCATGTGGAATTTTTACACTGGAGGCTTTAAGTCTTAACTTGTACTTGGGCTGCAGTCTTGTGGATATTTACCTGGCTGAATGCTCCATTGGGCAAAGTTAGGTGTATATCTTAGGTGACAAACAGAGGATTCTTCTGTTTAGAGATTAAACTCACTACAGCTAAACCATTCAGTTTAACGAATGTTCAGAAAGCAACTAACATCCAAAACACACTGCAGAAATAATCCAGTTTGAGACCGCTTTAATTACCTTGGCTCAGTGCTAGGGAATCCTGGGTATTGTAGTTTATTCTGGCACCAGAGCTCTCTGACAGGGAAGGCTAAATATCTGACAAAACTACAGTTCCTAGAATTCCCTAGCATTGAGCCAGGTGAGTTAAAGCTATCTCAAACTGGATTATTGCTGCAGCGCAGATGTAGTCACAATCTCATTCTGCTCTTCACTGGGGCCACAACAAGCTACAATTCCCAGAATTCCATAGTATGGAGCTTGAAGGTTAAAGCAGTGTTAAACCGGATCATTGCTGCAGTGTTGATGCAGCCTAAGTTAGCAGCATGACTTGATCTTAGTTAATTGATTGAAGAGAAAACAGAACTCAGAGGAAACTAGAGTACCAGAAATATATGGTACAATCAAACATCTAAATACAGAAAACGTTTTCCTTGTTTTATCTCCTTTTTATTTAGTATTAAGTGGAGTTGTTATGATGGCAGTCAAATGTTCAGTCCCTAAAATACAGTTTTGCAACTTCTCTCACACCTGTAAAGAGATTGTTTACTGCATCTTCAGAAAAATTGGAAAGAGTCCCTCTCAGAAACTTTCACTTTTAATGCTTGTATAATGGACTGTCTGAGGGGCTTGCTGTGTAGGATATGCAATTTTGAGACCTTTACAACTTGGTTTATATTCAATCCTTGGACATTTTCTAGAATTATGTGTATAAATGTCCAGTATATTGGAATAGTAAGAGGCTCAATAAATTTAGCTAAGCATACTATTTATAAATAAGATTGTTTATTTAATTATTTATAATATGATGTAACAAACAATTCACATTCCCAAAGAAATAGTCAAAGTGATAATTGCCATTTCCTTACATTTTGCCCCAGTTTCACAGAGCAGTGGAGGACCTAGAACTCTCATCCTTTCCTTTTTTGATTTTCAGTATACGCTATTACAGTTAAAAACAATTTGTATACAGTACTTTAACCAATTTTAATAGCGGTTTGCACTTGGACAAAGGCTGCATGCTCAAGTCCATCTTTCTCTGAGTGGTCATTTTTCTTGAACTTTCTGTAAAGTGACCTCCTGTAATAAAAAATTGAACATTGGGCACCTCCATACGGGACAGACATTGTATCATTTGATGCTTTAGTTTTCAGGTTTTTTAAAAAATAATAATATCCAAAGACATTTTCTCTTGTACTTAATTATTTTCTGACAGTTGCTGGCATCAGATGTAACATACTGTTTCCAACCTTGAGGTTTTTTTAAAATTCCAAGTCACAGCAGAAAAAAAAGTCTCTTTTCTTAAAACGTGTAATGCCTCAGTGAAATAACACTTTTGCGCTGTGACATTAAGAGGAAAAAGGCATTCCCTCCATTTAATAAGATAAAAAGGTTGGCAGAACTCTGGTGCAGATCCGCATAATTACTGCCAACACCTCTCCTTCCCCAGGAGACACACGAAGCAGGCAATCACTGGCAAAATCCAAGGAGGTATATATACTGAGAGAAGTCATTCTTCCTTGGGCTCATCTGGGAGAGCTCATTCTCTCTCAGAACTAGGTGTTTTTTTTCCCAGGAAACAAATTGTGATTAAACAAAACAACAATACTGGTATCTTATAAATCCCTTCTTTTTATAATTCTAAAATATATTGTGAATTATGGAATTCTTACTTAACAACATATGATTCCAAAACAAAAACCGTGGGACTGGACCCTTGTATTTCAAACCCTCTCTCGGAAGAGCCATCTACAACGATGTATACATTTCACATTCGTCTTTCCGCTGTCTTATACCTGCAGACGTTTGTGAGCCTATAGCTGGTTCATTGAACAAGTGATCATAACAAAACCCCCTTATAAACTCTCAAGTGACGTCGTTTCTGTAGTAGGTAAACACAAATATTGCTTGTGAGGAAAATGTGAGACTTGAGTGCTTGTCTTGTTCCCATGTAATATTCGGTGGTTTCTGATCTCTAAGCCCCAAAAGAAGCCTAGGTGAGTAAAGGTCACAATTTACACATTTCAGAACAATACCATTTCTTCCCTAGAAAATAATCAGAAATGCAGATTTGCCTAAAATAAAAATTTCAGGAAAAATTCCTGACTACCTGTAGTGGAACAACACCTTTGCAGAATTGCTACATCTTGGTTTATAGTAGTAAGTGTATCAGTTTGTGTGGCCAATTCTGATCACCTTTTGCTGCTGGAAAGCTAGAGTTGAATGTTTATCAGTGTCTTCCTGTAAGAGTAGAAAGGATAGTAAGGTATCCAAAGTTTTCCGCAGACCTATCTTATAACAGACCTTCTCCGTTATATTAATTTATAGCTTATAGGCAGCTATTTTTGTTCCTGATTCTAAAACTAAAGATGAAACATTTGAAACTGAATGCAAATTGCTTTTTTACAAAACAAAAAATGTATTTCACATTGCTTCAAATAGAATGCCATACAAAGGGCTAAAGCAAATTTATATCAAACTAGAATATACCTGTTGAATAGACATACATTATTAAATCAATATGTGGTATATCTCTGTAACAGTTGGTCCAGTATTGCTGCTCATATTTTATGTCCTGTCTAGATCTATCCTAAATTTAGCAGGCAACCGCAATTAGGGTAGAACTAATATTCAGAACTGCACTCCTTGGGTTTGTGCTAGTTGGGACTAGAAATTGTACTTGGGCCTGGTTAAAGATTTCAAAAGTATTTAGTGTGGTATTTATTCAAACAGCCAGTATGATGTAGTGGTTTGAGTGTTGGACTATGATTCTGGAGACTGGGGTTTGATTCCCTGTTCCCCCATTATTGAGTCTTCATAGCACTTTTGTTTTTCATTTTAAAAAAGTATGAAATTTCTCATTTATGTGTTAGATAGTTACATCAGTTCCCATTAATAAACAAAGACTGTTTAATATATGGAGTAATTTATGGGATATGTGTAAGTTTAAAGTATTCTGAAAGCATGGTTTAAAAAACATGCAAGGGCATTTGTTCTGCTCTTCCATAAGGTTTTAAGAGTGAATAAATGCTAACACTTTGCTTATGTTGTTCCAGATAGGCAAGATGTATGTAGTAAAATTGCTGAACGGAAAACAAATTTGTTCACAGAAATGCAGTTAAATTTACCAAGATTTTCCCCCAAACTTACTTAAGTGAAATTAAAATGCAAAATGCAAAACATTATGTAGATTGGAAGTAGAGTTTCCATTTGCAAGTTAAGATTTGCACTTCAAAACATGGCTTGCTATTGTGCTTCTGGCTCTCAATTACGGAAATAATAGAATTACATTGCAAATTACATGTAAATGTCATAATGTCTAGCAGTATGATATTCTTTGGAATAAATTGTTTTTGTTGTGTGCCTTCAGGTCGTTTCTGGCTTATGGTGACCCTAAGGCTAACCTATCATGGGGGTTTCTTGGCAAGATTTGTTCAGAGTACATTTGCCATTGCTTTGCTTTGAGGCTGAGAGTGTGTGATTTGTCCAAGGTTACCCTGTGGGTTTCATAAAATAAATAAATAAAAGTTTTATTTGTATACCGCGCCTTCCTTAGATCAGGGCGGTTTACACACATTATACATATACATTCAGTGAATTAAAAACAAAACCACACCGTACATTACACAGTAAAAATAGAACAGCTAAAACCCCATTAGCCCATCCTCATGGCCACGGAAGAGGAGGGAGGCCCTTAGGAATTTTTATGGGGGGAATGCTTGCTGGAATAAGAAGGTCTTCAGGTCCTTCTTAAATTGGGCCAGGGAGGTAGTCGAGCGGAGCTCGACGGGCAGCATGTTCCAAAGGGTCGGGGCAGCGATGGAGAAAGTCCGCCTAGTGACGGAGGAGAGTCTGGCCCCCGGCACCTTTAGTAGTTGCTGCCCGGATGTTCTGAGGGTGCGGGACGGAATATATGGGGAGAGGCGGTCCTTCAGGTATCCTGGGCCCAAGCCATTTAGGGCTTTATAAGTGATCACCAACACCTTATATTTTTTGAAATATTTGAAGTAGATACTACACTGTGTCTTATTTTATTGATCAGTATCTTCTATCTAGACATATGCATGGCATTCTTATTTTTACCAATCCCCTCAACCCACTGAAGGCTTTCATGCCAAATCCTATGCTGTTCCAGAGAATCCCAGAGGCTTCTTCAAAATTTGAGAGCCCCAGCCTACATAAATGAAAGAGCCTTTCACTAGTAGAAAGTCACTATTGGTTAAAGGTAAAGGTTTCCCCTGTAACAAGGTTGTCAAATCATGTCCAACTGTAGGGGGCAGTGCTCATCTCTGTTACTAAGCCAAAGAACCAGTGTTGTTAAAGACAACTCTGTGTTCATGTGGCCAGCATGATTGCACTGAACGCTGTTACCTTCCCACCAAAGTGGTACCTGTTTATCTACTTGCATTTGCATGCTTTCGAACTGCTAGGTTGGCAGAAGCTGGGACTAGTGATGGGAGCTTACTCTGTCACACGGTATTTGGGTCTCAAACTGCCAGCCTGCTGATCTTGCAGCCATCAGAGTCAGTGTCTTAACCACTGAGTCACTGCATCCATATTTATACAGTGTGTGTAAAGGTTGATGGCTGGCGTGAGTTTCTGCCTTCGATAGGTGGTTTCCCTGATGGTGGTGTAAGTGGATTTACATACAGTCTGAAATAATGACATGCCCCTCTTTGCTTTAAATTCAGTAGTTGAAAACATTTCATATATGATGAATGTTGAGAAATACTGTATCTGATTTGGCCTGGAGGAATGGTCTCCACAATGAACACACCTTAGTGTGCACCCAATCACACTTAGCATGCAAAGATGCTGTATACACCATATAGAAATCTCTCTCTGTCTGTTGAGATATAAGGATTACTGGGCATGTTTGTGAGGTGAAAGTCTGACTTGTTCTCCAGTTATCTCCACCAGAAAAACAGTGGTTCCAAAAACCAGGGGGAAAGCTGATCAATAGGGCTGGAGGGAAATTGGATGGGGCTGTTCTAGGATAAACAGTCACACCAAGGGGCAGTCCAAGGTTTCAGGTTGCCCTAAGTGCTACTATTTTTCAAATTAATACAAATGTGAAGAATGGGATACTAATTTTTGGGAAAGCCTTCAAAATGGTTCTCTCAAGCCCATTTTATTATGATGTTTTGGAATATGAAAATACCATAATTATGTCTTGAAATGGGAGGGGTTATTACTGTTAATAAACCAGTTAGTTGCATTAATTTCACTAGAACAGAAGATAAGACTGGTAATCCATTGGAGTCCATAAAGGAAAGTGATAAAGTGTTTTCACAACCAAGGGGAACATTACATGCTTTTGGTTAAAACATAAAAGCTAATGTATAAAAACACATTTGATAAATTTCACTATAGTATATTACCTATTAATATAGAGCATATGAACTAATTTGTTGTTGATAGGCAGTTGAGTTTCATGGAGATTACATGGGTGCAGTCAGATGTGTATAAGTGTCACTCTGCATTTGTGACAGTTTGGTATCTGTTACCCAACTAACATGATTTTAGAGATGAATGGTGCAAACCTGTTCGCTTTAATTGTTAGATGAGATGGTTTAGAATTCTAGCTGTCTGCATAGCATAGCTCATATATTCCAGTAGTCAGAATTTGTAAGCGTGGTAGAATGCTAAATTACAATATTAAAGCACTAGGAATTTTCTTGAGAATTGTTATACTTCACTGTTTTTATTGGATTTACTATTGAAGGTATTTGAAATATCAAATACAATAAGCTATACTTCAGAGGAAGAAAGTGACAAAACCACCTCTGAGTGTTTCTTGTCTAAGAAAACCCTATGAAATAACATGGGTTCACCAAAGGTCAACAGGTGACTTGAAGGCGTACACACACAATAGTCTATGTAAGTATGTATTATTTCAGTCTAGGTGTTACAATTAGTATTGTGTAGCCAGCTCACTATTTGTTTTTCTTTGACTACTATTTGATTGTTTTACTTTTCTTTCCTAGTTTGATATAGTAGTGTTTGATGATGAGTAAGTGAGCACTGTAAAAGATTGTGACCTTTCATATTTCAGACTTTACAGCCATGTCCCTCAGATGCATAAGCAGGACATAGTTGGTTTGTGACGGGGGAGTTAACTGAAGAAAAAGTTACTTACATTTGGCCTCTTTTTCTGTAAAGGTGGTGAAGGATTTTTATTCTGGTTGGAAAATTACATAGTTACAAAAGGACTTCAGGCTTGTTAACATTGCTGTAAGTCAACGATTACAAAATAAAAATAAATAGAGAGGTAAGCAGATAAGTTTGTTTCAGTCCTTTAAGGAACTGCACTGGTTGTTAATATGCTTCTGCGCTGAATCCAGAGTGCTGGTGATCACATTTTAAGCAAAAAATGGCTTAGAAACCTTGCTGCTTGAAGGGGCACTTTCTTTTATATATGTCTGCCTGGGGTTTGAGGCCTTCCTTGGGGTTTGATGGGCCACTCCTCTTTGTTCCACCTGTGGGATCTGTTGTGTGGCTGCAGCATCCAAATTGTGGAAGGCCTTCTGCTTGGAGGATCAATTGGTGGTAATGCTGGCTTTATTTGGGCAGCAGATGAAAACATAGCTATGTTTGTGGGCTGATTTACTGCTTATACTCGGTTATACATTGACCTCATGTATAAGTTGAGAGCAGATTTTGAGGCCATGGATATGTTGGGGGTAAAACCTAAGAACGTGTAAGAAAGGATCTAAAGGATGAAGCAAACTTATAACATCCCAGTAATCATAACTGTTTGTGCTGACACTAAAGACTGTGTGGGTGAGAGAACAGAGAGGGGTCAGAGCTTCCAGGGTAGAACACTCTTGCCTTTTACCAGGGGATGGGTCCTTTGTTAAATGAGTGTTAAAACATAATACTTAGGTTGACCTGTAGATATGTCCACCTTGCATCCTTCCAAGGTTGCTAAAATAAGTACTACACTTGTGGGGGCAATTAGCCCACAATTGTAAACCACTTAGAGACTGCTGAGGTTGTATGAAGTGGTATATAAATGAAACTGCTATTGCTATAAGTCGATAAAGTTTTTTGGAGTCAATTTTTGCCTAAATTTTCTAGACTTATACATGTTTATACTGTATTCCAAAATGTCCATATATGTGGTTTTAAATGGTTTAACAATTTAAATACTTGCTTTACCTGATAAATTGTTTAATATGCTTTTAAGTTGATAACCTTTTTTTATTTTTTACAATTGTTTAATCTTAAAACTGATTGCACTTGTACACTATCCTGAGATCTCATTATATAGGTTTGGATGTTATTAATTTAATAAAGAGTGAATAGAAAATAGTATGATTTCTGTACAGAAATAGAAATAGGACAGAATACATGTGAATGGCATGGCAGTCGCCAACCATTATTTGCACCGATTTTCCATTGTATAGTGTTACATTTTTATTTGTAGGTTTGTCAGGTTCTGTATATGGGATCTGAAAGATGCAACATTGGTGCTTAGACTTTTTTACTAGAACACCGAAGTTCTAGTGTTCATGTTTTTCTTTTGGATGATTTAGATAACATTGTCAAGAACTGCAGCACATGTTTGTTCTCCCTGAATATGTTCAGATCTGTTTGGCATGGTATAGGTTTGTTGAAGCACTAGTCACCAATCCAGTGCAAATGGGCAGAGTGCTGTTGATTCCTGATTCTTGATTGTTATTTCTGTTTTTCTTAAATCAGTCATGATTATGATTAGATTATCTTTGTAAAAAACTGCACATGTTCACATCCTATGTTTTTTAAAAAAAACATTTAGCTTGCTAAGTTACTAGATGAAATTTCCATCAGCATCTATCTTTACTTCACCCCACATGGCAAAGCCACTCTGGTCTCATACAAGTCTATTTTAAAAACAAACACCATCTACCTACTGAACTGTCAAAAAGAAGGGGAGCAATTTGTCCTTCTTCAGCACACTTTATTTCCATACTGGTTGTGGAGTAGGGGCATAACAGCACAGACACCATATATTTTCAAAAGTGAGAAAATGATCTGCCCTCCACTGGCCACCTCTCTTTCCTTTTGTGGATTTCCTGTTCACGTATGGCTACCTAGAAATTGTTAAATACAGTCAGCCCTTCTTATACACAGATTTTTTATACACAGATTCAAGCATACATGGTTTGAAAATGTTCCAAAAAAGTATAAATTTCAAATATCAAACTTTGATTTTCCATTTTTTAGAAGGGACACCATTTTGCTGTCATTATATTTAATGGGACTTGAGCATCCATGGATTTTGTTATCCACAGGGGATCTTGGAACCAAACTCCAGCATATAACTAAGGGGCCGCTGTACAAGCCTGAATTAGGCACACCATAGATGATGTGTATTGTGCTACAATGAAAGTTAACCTTTTCATTGCATCTTCTTTGTCCCTAAAAGTAGCATGAATGAGTTTGGATCCCTTAATTTAAGCAGACAGAAATAATAATTTTGTTGTGTTATGATTTTTCTTTATTTACTAATGTTGAAGTTGAGATCTTACTATGTTTCTGTTCTTTCCTTTTTCTGGTGATATTGGTGAAAGATACGTAGTTCCTCCCTATCTGCATTTTATTCTCTCCAGAAGCCTGTGGGTTAGGATTAGGCAGAGAGTGGTCCAAAACACACCGCAGAAATAATCTGTTTTGAAACTGCTTCTACTGCCCTGGCTCAATGCTAGGGAATTCTGGGAACTCTGTTTTTGTGGGACATTTAGCCTTCTCTGTTAGAGAGCTCTGGTGCCTGAATAAACTACAATTCCCAGAATTCCCTAGCACTGAGCCGGGGCAGTTAAAGCTGTCTGAAACTGGATTATTTCTGCAGTGTGTTTTGGACCAGTGACTGGTATAAGGCCCCAGGCTATTTTCTTGAATAAAACATATTTTGAGAGTAAAGTCCACTGATTTTTCACCAGTTTTAATCTCCACTAACAGCTCTGTGATACTTTCAATCATCACTAAATTAGTAGCAATCCTTTTGGAGCATGTCAGTTTGCTATTGATTTTACAGCCTTTGAAAGTCATCCACAGTTGATGCTCACCAGTGGAATCTCCTGGTCCCAAGGGAAGTGTTGCATTTTGTCTCTGATGTCATACTAAGCTTTGGAGACACTCTCTTCTCAGGTCCTAAGTACAGAAAGAGGGTGTCTGTTTTTGTTCCAGTAAAAGCAATGGAAAGAGTTGTGTAAGATGACTGTCATAATAGCTATGGGTGTTGAAGTATTTGCTGCTGTGGGTGAAGTAACTACTAGAGCTACTGCTAGAACTGTGTCAGCTTGTTCTGCTGGAACACTTTCTGCTGCTGAAATGAAGTGGTCAGATATGGCAACCCTATTAATTTTGAGGCTGAGTCGGGAGTTCTATAGGTTTTCCAAAATATCTGAAAAAGCAATTGGTTATATGGGGGTGGTGGTAAGTAAATCGTTTAACTATTTAATGCTGTCAGGCCTTTTAGAATATGTACTGTTGAGAACACAGAGCAACAAAGCATAGCCATTCCAGGGTCAGGAAAGACCTGGTGGACAATAACTGTTATGTTCATTGTCAGCATCTCCTCTATTCCACTTAAGCCAGAAACACAACTATCAATGAGTGTGGGATTTGCAATTTGACAGCAGTTGCAGTCAAGGGAAAAAGTGTGAATGAGTAGTTTTTTGTACAATGGGAGGGGTGACTTAGACAGTAGGGTGGGAGGACAGGTATTTGTGAGACGTTTTTAACAGACAAGGAGAGGCATGTGTGAAATAGACTTTAAGGTGGATTTGGAATTTGCAGGGGTGAGCTGAGGGTTGGATATGGAGATGCTAATAAAAAGGTTTTGATAGGCAGCATGTGTAAATTTATAGGTTTCATTTGAATTGAGAAGTAAGTACTTCAGCTTCTTGTTTTCCCTCCTAAGCCCACCCTTCACTACTCCTTTTCTATTTCTGTCAATAACGTCTCTATCCAGCCGGTCCAGGAAGCCCGCAGTCTTGGTTTCATCTTTGACTCCTCTTTGTCATTTATCCCTCAGATCCAGACTACAGCCAAAGTCTAGATTTTTTCTCTATAATATCACCAAAATCCGTTCATATCTCTCAGCTTCTACCACAAAGACACTGGTCCATGCCCTAGTGGTCTCACGACTAGACTACTGTAACCTCCTCTTGGCAGGGCTTCCCGTCTCTCATCTCCACCCATTAATTTCTGTTCAGCATTCAGCTGCACGCATTATTTCACTCGCTCGCCGTTATGATCATGTCTCCCCTCTGTTGTCCTCCCTTCACTGGCTCCCTTTTCCTTTCAGCATCAGGTACAAACTTTTGCTACTCACTTTTAAAGCCCTGCATGGGCTGGCCCCTCTTTATTTAACTGATCTTCTCTCTCCCTACATCCCTACTCGCACTCTCCGCTCTGGTAGCCAAAGTCTCCTCTCTCAACCCAGGATCTTCTCTGCCCCATCCCGGATCCGTCCCTTCTCTCTTGCTGCCCCTCATTCCTGGAACCTTCTTCCTCTACATGCATGGCTCATCACTTCCCTAACCAGCTTTAAGGCTGAGCTGAAAACCATATTGTTTAGGGAAGCGTTCCCAGGGAATTTGTGATTGTCGTCTGGCTGTCTGATAATATTTGATGTGATGTGATTTGTTTTATATTTGATGTTTTTAATTTGTTTTTTCTTTTCTATATGGTAATTTTATCTATTCCTCTTTTAATTGTTATTATCTTAGAATGTACGCCTTGGGCAGGCTTTTATATGCTCTTTAATTTTACCGACTTTGTATAGCGCTGTGTATAATTACAGCACTTTAGAAATAATTCAGAGGAATATATATTATTAATAAAGATGAAATTTTATTAAGGTGCAGTTGAAGGTGGCCCATTGAAGTCCTGCTTTCTGTTTGCATTCCAGTATTCTGGGAATGTGTGTCCAGCAAAAAGTCTGCAAGTCCCTTTTTTGGTTACCAGCTCTTTAGATTCTCAGTCCTGAGATAGTAATCTGAAAATGTCTGTTAACATCAAACATTATAGATTATATAAATAAAACCACCAGCTAGGTTCCAAAGAAAGGTGAGATAATCTCCCTTGAATATTCAGCAGTCAAAGTTTTTACCAGAAGGTGTTTTAGGTTAATTCAGTGTTTATTTTAATTAAACCTGCAGGCATTACAGTTTTGCAGTTACTAAAGCATAATCTTAGGAAATTAAAACACATCACTGCATAGATAACAGTATTTGCACACTGTGGACATAAATGTGTGTATGATTTAAGGAAATGTGTTGCTTATTTCTTAAATAAATAGTGAGAGGTTTAATACACTTGGTAAGCACTGAGGTTTAATGTTGCTACTTTTTTATAGTTGAGGAAGACAAACTTTTACATTGTTTCAGTTTAACATAAGAATTACAAAGTAATTTATCAGTTTAGCAGTGAAGAAATGTCAACAAAGATGCTGGTGGTGATGAATTGAGAGGAAGTGTTGTAGAACAGAAGAGAGAAGACTTCAGGTTTATAGCATTTATTCTATTTAACAAAAAGAGTTTCAAGGCCCACTAACCAAAGCCACATTACAAAACAATACAATACATTAGGCCAGAATGAAGGGGGCCGGAGATGAAGTCAATTAAATATTCCAGCCTGTGACTACAAGGCCAGTCACGGTAGAGTTCTTCCCTATTTCCTTCCTTCCTTCCTTCCTTCCTTCCTTCCTTCCTTCCTTCCTATTTTGCTGACTGTTTTATTTGTAGTTATTACAGTTTGGAGTCAAGAAACCTTTGTCAGGGACACATTAAATCATCTGGAGATCTTTCAGATACCTCTCTCCTGACTGGCTGTTCCCAGTATGATAGGTAGCTTGTGCTGGAAGGAAGGAGACAGTCCATAGAGTACTGTTCAGTTTCCTATTCAAATAATTTGGACCAAATCAGTATTCCAGTTTAAAAAATGAGACTTGGGCAAAGGAGGATGAAGCAGAAATGAGAGAGTAAGGGAGAGAATCAAGCAGAAGCATTTGTGTTTTGTTTAGACTCACAGTTTAAATAGAAACATTTATTTAATAAGACTGCTCATATTTTTTTTAAAAAAAAATGAATTCTGGAAATAGCATGTCAGCTGGCTGAAAAGCCTCTGTTAAACATGCATCAGTGTGTGCGTGTCCCCTCTCTTATTTACAGTTAACTTCAGTCATTAAAACAAAACCACTGTTCATGGAAGTGTTAGCAAACTTTGACAATGCATGCAAATTTTGTATCTTGCCAAAATTTTTATCTTAGTAGGGATTAAAGACAAAATGGTTATCTGCTCAATACAGCCTGGTGCTTCTGAAATGTTTCGAAGTGGCTGTACCTGTAAATTTAGTTCAGGCTTTTAGGACTCACATGTAAATTAATGTTATCTTTTGAGATTTTCATCTTGGTACCAGATTTGACAGTTCATACTGTAGTAGGTAGTGTTTGTGCCTGTGAGGTTGTCGTAAAAGTGTTAGAAAGTATTTAGTTTGTCCAGTTTTTCTCCTTTGCATAATTCACTACTTCCACGAACACAGAAATTGTACTCTTTTTTTCAGAGTGCAATCCAGGAGAGGTTCTTGGTGGGGTGGGGAGGGAGAGAGGGAGGCTTATTTATGCCAGTTCTTCCTTTTTATTCAGCTCTTTGTGCCATCTCCCACATTGTTCTCCTCCACAAAGCTGGCATACTCTCCAGAGCCAGTTTGTAGAAGGTGCCAGAGCATATATGTAAGGCAAAGAAAATTCTACCATGGTGGTACTGCAGTGCCCTGACTTTGGATATGGCTTTGAAAATTGCTCAGGGAACGATATCACATCATGCTAGCTCCACCAATCCTGCCTGGAAGAAGACAAGCCCTCCCTTCATCAACCATCTTGAGGGAGAGAGAGGCAGGCTAGCTCCACCAGGCCTGCCTGGAAGAAGCAGAGCCCTCCCTCTGGTCCATCTGCCTTGGTCCAGGCCTCAGAGGGAGAGAAGAATGCTGGACCTCATCCCCTCCACCCACCATTCCCTTCTCCTTTTGTGTCGTGTCTTTTAGATTGTAAGCCTGAGGGCAGGGAACCGTCTATTATCCCCTCTGTTGTAAACCGCTCAGATTCCCAGTTATTGGGTGGAATATTAAATAAATCCTATTATTATTATTATTATTATTATTTTGTAAAGGGAAACCATTTTAAAGAGGTTATGGTTGTAGTGGAAGTGTCCCCCCATGGCAAAACCCAAAGAAATTCAGGACTGAATCCTATTAGTAGTGTCAGCTAGAGTATACTCACTAAATCAGTTGTTGAAAGTAGAGTTGCATTGATTAAGTAGGTCTATTCCAGTTGTGGCTACCAATGTCCGTGTCCCTTCCCCTCTGGAAGCATGAGAAGAACTATTAGGACCCTTACAGACAGACCAAAATAAAGCTGCTTCGGGTCACTTTGGAGGTATGCTATTTAAATGATACATGTGTCCTAAGAGTGCCAAAGCTGTGGTCCAGTCCTTAAGACTGGAGCTTGGCTTTGGCTTGGCTTCTGGCCTCTTAGGATACATGCATCATTTAAACAGCATACCTCCAAAGTGACCCGAAGCAGCTTTATTTTGGCCTGTCTGTACGGGCCAATTAGGCAGCTCTCATAGAGGTGATTCCTGTTTATTGTACTGTTCAAAGTTTTCTCCCATGAAATGCATTCTAGGATCAGAAGCATTCCATCAAAAGTCCTGTTTCGTGATGGGAATATGTTAGAAAATCACACTATTCATGAGTAATCATTTGGGATTGTCCACTTGGTACAAAGTCACAAATATAGATCACAAGTTTTCAAAAGATGGGTGCACTGAGAGTTAGACCTGCAACATCTAAAATCACCAGTTAACTTCAGAAGAAGTTGTCATCTTTGTCATTTGTTAGTGTTAGACATTTTGACATTAATTTTAGCTGAGGATCCAGTGCCCATTGCAAATACTACTTATTATTAGAAGGAAAGACATTATTTCATCCCCTAAAGGTAAATTTATCTGCCCAGTAATTTCCTAAAGTAGAAATAGAGATCCAGTGTGCACGTTTGTCCTCCTGTGTCAGCATGCCCTACAAGAAAGAGTACAAGGTTACTGCCTATTGTCAACAATACCTCCATCCTAGTTAATCTGCAGGAAAATTCACATGTATTTAGAGTACTGAATGACCGGTCAGAGCTTTGACTGCCAATAACAAGTGATCTCCTGGAAAGTAAGAGAAAATAGCCTATAATGTTAGGATTTGTAAACCTTTTTCTTCAAGGGGGGGGGGGGAGTTTTTCAGTGTCCCTGTGGCATATTGTGAATTCTAGAATGTATCTGGGGGCATTATAATAATAATAACTTCTTTCTTTAAATACTAAGGGAAACAATAATCCTAATCAAGATTTCAGAGAGTACTTTTCAGACTGTATATGTGATTTTAAACTCTGTGGTGGTGTTGTGTCTTGAAGCCATTACTGAGTTACTGCAACCCAAAGGTGAACCTACTACAGGATTTTCTTGGTAGAATTTATTCAGAGAGGGGTTGCCTTTACTTTCCTCTGAGGCTGAGAGAATGTGACTTGTCAAAGGTCACCCAGTGGGTTTACAGGGTTTATGAACCCTGGTCTCCAGCAATCTCACTGTGGCCTCAACACTCAAACCACTATTGCACCATGCTGACCCTACCACCACACTGGCTCTACTCTGTAAAAAAAGATAATTGTAGTCCTTTGACATGAATGTCTAGTTGTGACCGACTGTAGGAGGCAGTGCTCAGTTATTAAGCCGACGAGCCAGCATTGTCCAAGGACTACTCTGGTGCTCATGCGGCCAGTGTGACTGCACTGAATGCTTTTACCTTACCACCAAAGTGGTTTATCTACTTGCATTTGCATGCTTTTGAACTGCTAGAAGCTTGGCAAAAGTTGAGACTAGTGACTGGAGTTCACCCCCTCATGCAGCACCCGGGTCTTGAACTGTCAACCTTCCAGTTGTCAGAATTGGCATTTTTTTTCACTGATAAGCCACCACATTGTTATTGCAGCAGTTGCTTTATACAACAATTAAAATGGGAGAATGGGGGGGTTACCCTGCCTCCCCTCAGCAAAGACATGGTGAACTCTTGCATACTAGAATAGAAATGTGATGGTCTGGAAAAACTTGTCAAATTGAGAAAAGACACCCCCCCCGAAAGCCTTAGTACCCCAAATCAGGTGAAAAGGCTCATGAAGTATTTTCTTTTAAGAGTTATGAAGGAAGTATTCAAAATAAGGTGTATATATTAAATATGCATGTATTAAATACACACACATACACATTGAGTGGACCCTTCCCATCTGTGAGCATTTGGTTCTGGGTGCCCCCTGCAGATGGCAAAAATGCAGATGATTGTGCCTCATATTCAATGGTGGTGATGTACCAGTCCATGGATTGCCAGCCCTGCCAATACAAAGGGTCCACTGTATATATTTCCTTTTATTTTTGTTATTCTTTGATTGCTTTTTGCAAACTGGCAGAACCAAAGAGGTTCTTTATAGTTCATGATCCTGGAGTTCTGTTTGTAAAAAAATAAATGTAAAAAGTAAATTCAATTTGCAATGCTTGCCTGAACAAATTCTATCTTTAATATACTAAGTATGGTAATGTTATGCCAAAACTAAGCATAGGAAGTTTATGTTCACAGAGGTTTTCCTTTTCACTTGATGCTGAGATACATGTTGTTGCTTTTATCTGCAAACAACTAGGAAAGCCTACTTCACTTTTCCCTGAATCAGGAAATTGCTTCTCAGCAGCAAAAGTGAAGGAAAAGCGCTATTGACAAAAGGGAATGCAAGTGCCATCTTTATTCTTTCTCCTTCTTTAGAGAAGGAGCGCGGAAATCATTGGGTGTCTTTCCTGGAGAAAGGCAGCCTAAAAATGAAAATTAATTAATTAATTAGTCACAGTTCTCCACTTTGGTGTATGTGTGTGGGCTCTTTGGTGTCCCATGATTGAACTCCCAGTGTCTTTAATGCCTCCATCCCATGATTGAACACTCGGCCAACCCCCAAACCAGTTTGCTGCTGAACTTCATTGACAACCTACCCAGATGACATCATGCTACTGCATCAACTTTATTTTTTCCAGGGGATGTTCTGGAACCTGGGGCTGCATGGGGTCTGTTTCTTCACTTGCACTACTTGTGACATTAAAGAAATTTGACTTGGAAAGCAGATGGAGTTTTTTTCAGGTTGGGGAGAAAAAATAAGATGAAAGTAGTGGGATGAGTGTATTGATGACTGTGGTTTATGTGAATGCCTTGCCTGGTGAGAAACATGATAGAAAAAATGTGACAGAGGACAGGATCAAAATTCAAGATGACTAGAAAGCTGGGCCAAAGCTAACAAAATGAAATTCAGCACGGAGAAATGTAAGGTATTGCACTTAGGGCGGAAAAATGAAATGCACAGATATAGGATGGGCGACACCTGGCTGAATGAAACTACATGTGAAAGGGATCTGGGAGTCCAAGTAGACCATAAGTTGAACATGAGTCAACAGTGTGATGCAGCAGCTAAAAAGGCCAATGCAATTTTAGGCTATATTAATAAAAGTATAGTGTCTAGATCAAGGGAAGTAATAGTGCCACTATATTCTGCACTGATCAGGCCCCACCTGATCAGATATTGCATCCAGTTCTGGGCACCACAATTTAAAAAGGATGTGGAGAAACTGGAGCATGTCCGAAGGAGAGTGACTAAAATGGTGAAGGGTCTGGAAACCATGCCCTATGAGGAACGCCTTAGGGAGCTGGGGATGTTTAGCCTGGAGAAGAGAAGGTTAAGAGGTGATATGATAGCCCTGTTTAGATATTTGAAGGGATGTCATATTGAGGATGGAGCAAGCTTGTTTTCTGCTGCTCCAGAGACTAGGACCCAGAACAATGGATGCAAGCTCCAGGAAAAGAGATTCTACCTCAAAATTAGGAAGAACTTCCTGACAGTAAGGGCTGTTCGACAGTGGAACACACTCCCTCAGAGTGTAGTGGAGTCTCCCTCCTTGGAGGTCTTCAAACGGAGGCTGGATGGCCATCTGTCGGGGATGCTTTGATTTGGATTTCCTGCATGGCAGGGGGTTGGACTGGACGGCCCTTGCGGTCTCTTCCAACTCTATTATTCTATGATTCTACATTGGTTTGAGCTAAAACATGAAAATACATTAGGCTTATTCTCTCTGATTTAGCACGCCAGTGCAGTCTGGTTGGGTGACATATGCTCTTGAACCTTATTTGACAGGTAAACAATAAAATTGCCTCAATAGTTTTATGGTAGGGCTGTTTAGACTAATAAAATGTGGTTATGGATATACTGTATGATAGTTGACTATGGTGCTTTTGAGCAACAAGGAGTATGTTTGTCAAAATATTCAAGAAGAGACTTGCTGACTTCAGTTCTGTCTCAGAACAGGATTGGGAGAACATACCAGTGCATATGAAACTACTTTACGCAGGTTTAATCAAACAAGGCTTTAGTATTGCAGATACATACAAGATAATCCCTCACTTAATTGCTTTTATCAGAATGAAAAGAATCTTACTATTGTAAGTCTTACTGCTTTTATGACTTGCAGTAGTAATAGGGTATGGTAGACTGATTAAACATAATCTAAGCAAGCTTAATGTTGAATATAGCATTTGAAAGGCTGCATACCAAAAAAAATGCATGCCAACTTAATCTGCTGAGCATTTATTATTTCTAAGCTTAGCTATCCAGTTGGCTGGTCATTTCATAATCTGTTTTAAAGAATGCAACATTGGAGTGGCTGCAATACCACTTTCAGAGTAACAAAGAAAGATAAATACGTTCGACATTAAGTTCCCTGTCACTGCATTTCAGATCTTGTTTCTGCCTTTCCTAATCTTGCCCTGCTGTAGGAGTTTATATACCATTTTAATTTAACATCTTTCTTTAGAGAACAGAAGTGCTAATTTAAACAATGTTTAAATTAACTTGTGTAGAACGTAACTCCTTTGCTCTGGTAAATATATAGCCAAGTCCCTCTATTGTTGTTACTCTTGGGGCAGGATAGAATGGTGAGAGTGAATTTCATGTAAAACTTCTAGTTTGTTCTTGGACATATGTAGGCAATAGGGTGAATTTACATTTGAGAGTTTACACCAGAGATGGGAGACTATTTTGGGGAAATGAGGAGTGTTCGAAGAGGAAGGAATTTGACCTAGGGTAAAACAGCAAAAAAGCATATACACAGAAAGGTGTGTGTGTGTGTGTGTGTGTGTGTGTGTGTTGAATGCCAGTAGGCAGTGCCATTTTTAGTCAGTTGGAGTATTGCAAGAGAGTGACAGAAGTGATATAATTGCACAGCTGGTCTGGTAGCATATTTTACTTCTGAATAAGGAAAAGGTCTGCATTTTTTTCCCTCCCAAGGAGCAAAATGCCACAGCTACTGCTTCCTCGAGAGGGTGCCATCATCCTAATGACCAGAATGAAATTCATTGTTGCCATGGTGACTTGACCATATTGATAGACATCTGGTAGCGTCACAGTTTGTATTTGTATTTTGTCATATATGTTGTTCCACACCTCACTTGATGGTCATATTTGAAAACTGAAATTCAAAAACTAAGTTGATGAATGTGGCATTTTCTCCTCTCTTTATTTTCAGCTTGCCACATCATGGCATTCAGTAAATAACCAAGATATGTACTGTGGAAATAATGCTGTATTGCTTGAGATAAGGAGTTTATTCATTTCTTTCCACAGACTGTTTGGAAATAAGAGGGAGAGGAAGAAAAACTTTGAATATGATTGTTTAATAGGTTCCTTAATTTGGAATTTAAATGTTGAGTACTTCTGTTATTTTTTAAAATTATTTGAGCATCGCGTTAAAAGTTTTGGTTTCATTTCTTTAACAAACGTGTTAAGTTGTGTTTCATGTTTAATAATTCATAAACATAAACAGTTTGGGAGTAGCTATATTTAATCTTAAAGACATAATTTCTGAGAATTGTCTCAAGTTGCTTCAGCATTAGTGAAGTATAAATTTTGGCTTGTAATAGTCTTTCTTCAATCATGAATTTTTTCAATATTTTGAACAAATTCAGTGTTCACTATTCAATAAATTTGTTCATGTTCTCAAAACTCTGTTTTGAGTACACTTGCTCTAAAGTACTCTTTCATATGTTATGGCTTACTTGGTTTCTGTATATGATCGTCTGTTCAAATAAACAAGTTTTCCTAGATCCAAGCAATTAAGAAGATAATATAATGATTGTTATCAACCAAGGCATATTAAAGAAAAATGTCTTAAAAATCTAAACTAATGCCACTTATGTTGAGAGTTTCAAAATTATGGGTTTCTCCTTGTGATGATGGTAGGTATTGTCATCATGTTAGAGAAGCTGAATGGATATATTGGACCCTTCAGAATACTTTCACTCCTAAGTGTGGGCAAAACATCTCCTTTACTACAGGTTGAGTGTCCCTTATCTGGAATTCTGAAATACTCCAAAATTGTCCATATGGGTGACTGAGATAGTGAAACCTTTGCTTTCTGATTGTTCAATGTACACAAACTTTGATTTGTGCCCTAAATAATTTAAAATATGACATACAAAATTGGCTTCAGGATATGTATATAGGTTATAAGAGCCAACATGGTGTAGTGGTTTGGGTGTTGGACTACAACCCTGTAGACCTGCGTTTGATTCCCCATTCAGCCATGCAAACCCACTGGGTGACCTTTGTCTAGTCACATACTCTCAGCCCCAGTTAGCCCTGTGGTAGGTTTGCCTTAGGGTCTCCATAAGTGGGAAATGACTTGTAAGCACACAACAACAAAATAAGGTGTATACCAAACATAAATCAATTTCACGTTTAGACTTGGATCTGTCTCCAAGATACCTCATTATGTACATTGCACCCGCACCATATGCGGGTGCACTATACACTGCTTTCAGCTTACTCTGAAGCCATGTTGCAATACAATAGATGGTGTATGCACGCTGCTGTGCTTGAGCCCCATTATACTCAGTGGGGCTTGAACATGTGCGTTATTCACCTTATGCACGTGGGGAGGGGGGCGGGGTGTCCAGAATGGATCCCCCGTGTAAGGCAAGGGTCCATTGTATATGCAGAAATTCCAATATCTGAAACAATTCAGAATGTTTCAGGTCCCAAGCATTTTGGATAAAGGAGACTCAACCTATATTCTTGTGAGGTAGGCTGTGTGATGCAGTACGTGTTACAATAAAGTTGACAAATTTAATCATAATCTGGCAGCCAAATGGAAAGTGCAGCACTATGGGGAAATTGCCAAAAAAGGAAGCCCTGAGAGAACAGGTTTTTTTTAATTTATGCACCCATTTCAACACTGAGAATAAGAATTGTGGGGTATTTGCTGGGCCTGCTTAGTCCAGATCAATACTGATCAAAATGGTGGTCTTTGGCTGGTGGTCTGCAGAGAGCTTCCAGGAAAGAAAGAAATAGTTGTTGCCAGTGGCTACAGATTTTGTGCTAATCCCTGGTAGAGATCATGGGGAAAAAGCACTGCTTTCCCCCCACATCAGATAGTGTAAGAAGCATCAGTTTAGATCAATTATGGTTCAGAATTTTTTTATTATTTTTGTTTAACACTGGAGAGAGCTTATTTCCTTGTGTGTAAACCATTTTGCAAACTGCTTTATTTATAAGGTTCTTCATATATTTAGTCCTCAAAATACTTATTTTTGCCATGTTACCAATGCAAGCCTGGTCATTGGGTGGGTTCTCATTTTGTCTGTTCATGTTGATAATGCTAATTTAATTTTAAAAAGGGTTAAAATGATTTGAAGTTAGGAGAAAAAATATAATGTAGTTAGGGGCCTAGATATTTGTTTTTACTAGTGGAACTGAATGAAGTGCATAGTTCTGCTACACAAAAATCCATTCTTAGTTAAATCCAGCAGTGTAATTTAGGACTAGCACAGGGGACATTTTGTTTTGCTATTAGTAAGTAATTCAGAGTCAGAATTCTTATGCACATCTCCTTGAAAGTTACCAGTATATCCTGATGTCTCTTCAGTCCTCCTCCTTCATCCCCTTATAATTTTGTTAGTGTGAGTTAAGAGAGTATTCTTAGTAATCCCTCCTCCATTGGCTAGAAGAACTGGCAGAATGAAAATTTGAACTTAAATCAGCAGAGATATGAATGAAAAACAAATGAGTCAGAAGCTCTAGTATTCTAGTACTAGTTTGAAAGGAGCAGCATTTGAAACATCTTGTACAGAGACAGTATAATCCACTTTCTGGCTTCATATAGTTAAGATTGGTGTGTTTTAAAACAGTCTATTTAGCAAGTTCATTTCTGTAAGGAAAATATAAAAATTTTGAGTCAAACAAGTGACCTTGCATTTTCTCTCAGTAAAAGCCCAATGTAACATGGATTCAAACCAGTTGGCTGTGATGGGGGAGAGAGGACTCAGTCATTGTGGCAGTTGCTAATTCTTCAGAGGAAGGAAACATTATGCTTTTTGTGATTGAAAGAGCACATATTAGGCCATAAATATAGCATTAGAGAAAAGTCACAAGAAATCCTTCATAAAGAAACCCACAAAGAAACCTTTGTCTTAAATTCTGTGAGTTTCTCTAGTCCCTTAAATCTGCAGAGAAAATGACACAAACAGATGCACACAGGCCTCTGATTTGTGATTTTGACTGCCTGTGGATCACCACACTGCATATTCAATGGTGGCAACATGAAGGTGCACACGCTGAAGCATGCACATTCACATTACTGCCATTGAATAATGTGGACTGCAGTCGTCACTTTTTTTTTTTGCATCAGTGGGGGGCCCTTGAACTGAACCCCTGCTTATCAGAGGGCCCACTGTATTTACCTCACAGACTAGTCTGTGTGACACTAGAGAGGCTTTCTCTGAATCAACATTCTATTCATACTATGGGAAAATAACATGATGTGCAAACTGTTTTGTGCTGGCATGCTGTCTTGTCATTGCTAAATCATTTGGAATAAGTTAGCAGTTTTTAAAGCACAGTTCAGTCCTGGTGGTGCTTAATTTGGGCTGTCTAGCTTAGAGTTATTCCCTATATTTCTAATAACCAGTGCTGGGTTGCCTGACTGTGTAACTAAATTTAGAAGTTGAATATTGGATTAATAAATGCAGACCTGTTCTTCAGAAAATAGACTGTATTTTGCTACCCAAGGGCTTACTTATTATGAGAATATAGGTTGAGTATTTGTTGTTTAAATTCATCCTGTTCAGTAGCAGTATTTGTAACATTAAATCTGAACTTTCTTACTGAGATTGTAACAGGTTATCTGATGTATTTTAATTACTACTTAACTTTTTTTCCAGTTTAAATAATTTACGTATAGATAAAAGCTGGTATACTACCCTATATTCTGGAATCAGTTTCATAAGGTACATACAGTTATGCCAGTATTGGGAATCATTTATTTTATGTTAGATAAGTAATTTGGACAGACATTTTTAGTTTAACGTACAATGCAATTTGCAGTAAAACACTTTCTGAATCTCAAAATCGCAAGAAAAAAATCCTTTACACATCATCCATTTGCTTTGTCAATGTTTGCCAGATTTCCTCAATATATATATATATATATAAATATATTTGTTGGAACACGTTTTAAAGATGTGGGCAACCTTGTATAATAATAATAATAATAATAATAATAATAATAATAATAATAATAATAATAATAATAATAATAGTTTATTTCTATAGCACAGTGAATGTACACAGTGCTGTACATATAAATGATAAAGTCAATAAAAAGGAAACCTGCCAATGGCGTACAATCTACAAAATACATATAAACCAGAGGTAATAAATAATATAAAACAGAATTGGTTAAACAATTAAAAACATCAATATCAACTATCCAATCAAAAATCAGATATATAATCACACAGTGCCTGGGAACGCTTCCCTGAACAGGATAGCCTTCAACTCCGATTTAAAAGTGGTCAGAGAAGTGATGACCCATGGTCGTGGGGGAAGAAGGTTCCAGGAGTGAGGGGCAGCAAATGAGAAGGGACGAAGCCAGGATGTGACAGTGGAGATCCGCTGGGACAACATACCTTGACTACTAGAACGGAGGGTACAAGTGGGAATGTACGGAGAAAGAAGTTCAGATAAATAAAGAGGGGCCAGCCCATGCAGGGCTTTAAAGGTCAATCTAATTCTAATGTGTTTTAGAGCATTTTCCCAGAATAATGCCTTTTTTGCTACTGAAATTCCAAGATTTGTGAGGAAGTATTCAATGCTTGTTAAGTATATTCTGTATTGATAAGAAAAAAATACACATAAATTTACTTTTACTGATTAGTTAGTGTCCTGGCATTTTCATCTTTTCTTGGAGAATACATCTATTTATATTTAGTTTAAAGATAGAGGTATAGCAATTGAACCTATTAATGGTGGTTTTTGTTTGAGAAACATCCTCACTAGTCTATCCATGAGTGTGTTTATGCATATGTGTATGTACCTGTCCGTGTGTGTATGTGCCTTCAAATTGTCTGACAATCTATGGTGATCCCATGAAGTTTATAGGAGTTTCTTAAGCAAGGAGTGCTCAGATGCGCTTTTGCCAGTTCCTTCCTCTGAAATATAGCCTACAGCACTTGGTATTCATTGACAGTCTTCCATCCCAGTCCTAATCAGGGATGACCCTGATTGGCTTCCTAGATCAGATGGGATATATTGCCTTTATATGACACATTGGTCCAGTCCACACTGCAGAAATAATCCAATTTGAGGCTGCTTTAACTAACCCGGTTCAGTGCTAAGAAATTCTGGGAATTGTAGTTTATTGCGGCACCAGAGCTCTCAGTCAGAAAAGGCCGAATGTCTCACAAAACTACTGTTACCAGAATTCCCTAGCATTGAGCCAGAGCAGTTAAAGTGGTGTCACACTGGATTATTTATGCAGTGTGGACTGGACCATTTTAAAATACACATTTTAGGTGGCCAATAAAGGTAACACTCCTTTGCGAGTTTTGGATTTTATCATACCTAAACCAGCATATGTCTTAGCTCTTGGTGAACTTTAACACTTTGCAGTCATAGGAACTTGTCTATAACTGTTCTTTTATAACTTTTAAAAATGTGCTTTTAAATTACCTTAAAGCCTGAGAGTATCTGATAAAGAATGCTTGTTATGCAGTAGATATGTACATAAATAAATCAGCTGCTCCCATCCATTCATAAAGTATTAGCCAAAGTACACATTGGTATGATACATTTAGCAGGCACAAAATACATCTCACAAAGCTTTTGAAGCTTACTTACTGGCTTCTTCATCTGGCAAAGATGGTTTAAAAAAACCATGCAGGTGAGGAAAAAAATGTTAGGATTCTGCATCCTGCTTGAGGTGGTTGCTTAAGGTTGTTTAGAGGTATGGTAGACAGAGAAGGGAATATTTTGGCCATAGCCCCATGGCCATGAGGTGATTCGGCAACAAAGTCATCAGCAGAAATGTATGGTAATACAAGTGACCTCCTCCACTACCAGCAGCAAAGCACCTCTTTTGATAACTGAGCCTGTCTTGTGCAACAACTCAAAGTGCTCTGTAGGTAGAACACAGTGAATGTTAGGAAGCTTCTATGCTGCCAGATCTGGAGATAAATTTAGATGTGGTACCAGGCAAAGCATGTTTGTAGGAGCCAAATAAAAATTTCTTTACCATATTTTAGAACAAACAACCCTCAGTAAAAAAGGCTTCCAGGTTAGGATCCTCTTGATCACAGTTGTGTTCATTATCTTCAGTTGCATTGAATAAACAGATAAAACCGCTAGGGTAGCTGTGCTGACAAAAAACAGAGGACACACTTTGGTGATACCTTTATTGGACCAAACAAAAGGTACAAAACATCACTCCATACTTTGAAGCTCTCCCGCTTTTCATTAGCAAATGTGGTTAAAAAAAAATCAGCCATGCAGGGGCAGAAAAGTACAGTGAGCCCGCACCATACGTGGGCTCCTTATAGATGGTTTTCAGCATACGCTGAAGCTGCCCGGGAAACGGACAAATGCCTGGCGTGTGTGCATTGTTGCGTGGTGAGCACAAACCCCATTATATCCAATGGGGCTCGCGAATGGCGCGCATGAGCCCCATTGGCTCAAGCATACATGTTTTTTTCCTTTACACGAGAGGTCCGGAACGGATTCCCTGCATAAAGCAAGAGCCCACTGTAATGGTAAAGGTTCTCTATGTTATTGCCTGCTGATGTACCTTGTGACTTCTGAGATCTGACTTTTAGAGTTTGGCCCACTAGAAATCTTAGTATGTACTTGCTTCCTTAATGTAGTGCTTGCTACATCATATGTACTTGTTTTACATACTCATATCAAGTTTGGCCTACTAGAAATCTTAGTATGTATTTGCTTCCTTAATGTAGTAAATGCTGATAAATTGCTTGAAATTGCATTGAACCTACAATAGTCTCTGGTAGTCTTTCTTGGCCTTTTATTATTATTATCATCACAATCTCTTGAAGAACCTCTAGCAACCTCTCATGGAACACTGGGGTTCCTGGGAACCCTGGGTTCACCTGATTGAGCTTTCAGCTCCACTTCTGTCAGAATATGTTTTTTGTAAAGGCTACACTAACTGTTCATAAACAGAGTTTTTTGTGGGGTTTTCAGGCTATTTGGCTATGTTCTGGAAGAGTTTATTCCTGATGTCTTGCCAGCATCTGTGATTGACATCTTTAGAGAATGCTGGCATGGGAGTGAGTGAGGTGTGTGTGTGTGTGTGTGTGTGTGTGTGCGCGCACACACACACACACACACACTGTGTGACCATTGTTTGAGAGCAAGTGATTTACATGTTAATCTCTCTGTTCATAAGCAGTTCATGTCCTGCATTTATTCTAGAAGTCCCCTAAACATATCTTGATTCCCTCCTTGTTCTCTCTGCCCACCTGAAGCACATGGGAGTGGTTGAAAGGGAGCTGATTAAGAGCAAATCCCAAACAGTCCTAGGCTGCATTTGAGTCCATTAGATATTCATGTGCTGGGATTCTTGCTTGTAGAGGGAAAAAGAAGAGACTTTAAGCTGATATAAAGAACTGAAAATATGGATGAAAATCAGCAGTGCTGATCATGTGTTGTAAATTTGTGTATAGTGCTTGACTGATCCAGTCAACACTCAATGTTTCCAATGAAAATGTGGTAGAGAGAGGTCCGTGTGTGAATAAAGGTGTTTGTGCTGTGCAATATGCCTTGGTTCATTTTCTGTAAGCTTTTGCTTTCACTGCTTCTGCTGATAGTCCAGACCATGTTGCACAACCTTTGCAGATGATAATAAAAAGCTTATCAGTCTGTAAGCACTTGTTGCAGGGCTCTTAGAGCAGTGAAGACTGGCTGGATACTCTCTTAGTTTGTTCAGTGCCTGGTTACTGATGATAATGTCTGTTTCTATTTGGCAATTATAGAGTTATATTGGGGTGAATAGGTGCATTGGTTATCCAGATGTTCAGGTTACATCCCTCGCTGTTAAATGGAGTACAGTACCATTGGGTGTGATGTGCCTATCCAGCTGTTAGACTGAAGGGTCAACCAGCATGGTCAGTGACCAACAGAAGACAGGTTATTAAGCAGTATTTGGAGGGCAGCAGGTTTCCTACCTTCTATACACATGTGAATTAAAGATTTTTTTAAACTTTTGGATAATAATACTTGGTTTAGTATTATAAACAATAATAAGTTTCTTTTGTGAAATTACATATAATGATCAATAATTTATATAAAAACCTAGATTTTTTCAGTGAGTCTTTTCTGTGTGTATCCAAGATTGCAGAGGAAGGCTAGACTAGGGAATTATGCACCTTTCAAATGTTGTACTGCATGTCCTAAGAGCCCCTAGCCAGGACAGCTAGTTGTAAGAAATGCTGCGAGTTGCAGTCCATTGTCTGGAGGGCCATATGATTCACACTCCCTGCTGCAGACCAGGGGCATAAAGGACTGGTATTTTCTATGTTAGCATGCCTAGGATGTTATCAATATTGATTTGAAAACTGAAATTAGCTGATGTTTTATATAGGCGATGTCAAATGAGAGTTGGAGGTCTTGGTGTGTTATCATGGATGGAGTCTCCTGGATTTTGATCTGTATGTTGTTGCTGATTTGATTATCTTTGTAAAGTCCACAATAAATACTACATAATTTATTATGCTTTACATATAATGGTTGACTTTTAAAGAGGAGATACTTTTATTATTTTTGATTCTTTTTACTGAAAATAAATATTGAACGCAGTGGTGTTCAGTACTGTAGGTCCTTGGTATCCACTGGGCTTTGGACACTCCATGGATGCTCAAGTCCCATTAAATACAATGTCATAGTAAAATGGTGTCCCTTAAATAAAATGGAAAAATCCAAGCTTTGCTTTTTGGATTTTTTATTTTTTATAATTCACTCATTCAGAGTGACTGGCACTGGCAGAGCAACATCGCCCATTGTCACTTTTGTTCTGTTCTGTTTTTTTTAATGCCTAGAACAAAAGGTCAGCCTTTGTAATGCAGGAGAAGGGTGGAAACCTTGAGTTGGGTCCGAGTGTTGTGTAAATAGTGTGGACCCGATTTGGGGTTTTGGGGCTGCCTAGTGTAAACAGCTCACAGCCAGCCTGGCGGAAATTTGGGGGTATATAGGTAATATAGACAAGCCCTTAGATAGCTCAGTCAGCAACTGTGCCAACATCATGTATAGCTTTGGGTGTGTCAAAAAAGTTCCGTATGTTCCCAGATGTTGCTTTGCCTGATGTTAATGCGTGAAAGGAATGTATTTAGTGAGAACTAGTCTGTTAAAAATACTGAATACTACTTTTATCTGTTTTGCAATTTCATGTAATTGCAATCTGAGTTTTCTGGCATTTAGCAAGCTTATATTTTTAAATGCATAGGTCCTGTAAAGCTTAATAAATTAAAAATAAAATGAAAGCACTGGCTGTTCTCTACTTAGTCCTTGAAGAGAAATCTTTAGTGATTGCCAGCATAAATGTGTTTGATTTTTAGTTAAGGGAATCATTTCTGATTTAGTCTTTGTTCTGGCTGAGGATGTGACTGGAGCAGTTAGTAAGGGAAAGAGTAAGAGAAAAAACAGACTGTGAATATTAGTGATAAGCCATTTCTTTAGTGCAGAGAGGATTATACCTTATTTTGTAAGATTATGAAGTATATTTGGGATATGTACATGTTGTCAGGTGGGGATATATGGATGCTGAGTTAGTCCCGTTGTTCACTTGTCAGATTTTGGTGTTGAAAACAGGCTCTGCAAGTTTTGAACTGAAATCCAATCTTATTCATTTAATACATGGAACATAAGGTCTTTGGGAAGTTAACTTAATTCTAAACTTTGCTGTAAACATTTTTATGTTGTAAATCGGGTATTTACATGTATGGGAGAGAGTCTGTTTCCTGGCAAAGACTCTTAACTTACCTGTAGGATTGGAGCCTACTGCTAATAGATACTTGGTTTAAATGTGTTTCTGTACAAGAGAAAAACACTGACCTTGTAGTATTCTATATGCTGTGTAACTTGTTTAAACTGGATATACCGTATATACTCAATTATAAGTCAACCTCATGTATAAGTCACGGGCAGGTTTTGGGGCCAAAATTACGGATTTTGCTATGACCCGCAGATAAGTCGAGGGTAAAACTTTGGGACATGTAACAAAGGATCTGAAGGATAAAGCAGAGGAAAACAATGCCAAATAATGTACAAAATTCCAGCAGACACACCTGTTTGAGCTGATTCTAAAGACTGGATGGATGAAAGAATAGAAGATGTCAGTGCTTTCAGGACAGATTACACACTTGCCTTGCACCAAAGGATGGTTCCTTTGACTAGAGATTTTAGTCAAAAAATTGACCCAATAAATCTGAATCAACTTTTCCACAGTTCAATGAAAGTACTGTACTTTAACTCTCTCTCTCTCTCTCTATATATATATATATATGTGTGTGTGTGTGTGTGTATAGAGAGCGAGAGAGAGAGAGAGAGAGAGAGAGAGAGAGAGAGGGGCTTGCATTGACCCTTTGATAAGTTGGCTCAGGTTTTTTGGGTCAATTTTTTGACTAAAATTTCTAGACTTATACATGAGTATGTACAGTACTTGCTTGTATGTGCAAAATTGGCATGCTAGGCTCTGTACTTGGGTGGGTGTTGCACTGACTGGTGGCTGACAGAATAGTTTAAACAAGATATTGGGCATCTGAACATCCATGGAACAAAGAATGGTCATTTTCAGAAGCAAAGGCCTTTGTAGCAGTACAAATGTGACAACCTCTCCCACCTGGAACTTAAAACATCTTTCAAGGAATATAAAGAAGTGTTAAAAGATATTTTAAATTTCAAAGAGGTATTCTTAAGTTGTAGTCATTTTCAGAGACAGTGCATCTATTTGCAAGTCATTTTGTTAGTACAGTGGATCCTTGCCTTATGCGGGGGATCCATTCCGGACCCCCCCCCCCCGCGTAAAGCACATCTTGCGTAAGCTCGAGCCCCATCCAGAATAACGGGCCTCGTACTTGCGGCAGTGCGGTGACACGGCTTCTGCATAAGCAGGAAGTCACGTATGGTGCGCCCACGTATGGAGTGGGTGCACTGTATTTGTATGATTTTCATCCATACACCAAAAAGGAAAAGTCCGCTAAGAGTTTAGAAATTTTGCTTGATAGTGTCACACAATTATGCAAAGTCATGTTTATAGCATAAATTTATAGAATGGAAACACAGAAAATTATTTAGTAACTAAAAATCTGCTGTCAATCTCCAATCGGACAAACCAGTCCTTGTAACTGTTATGAACTGGATATACGAACAGAATGGTTAGGAAATAAAATGGAATTGCAGATGACTTCAAAATTAATAGAAAATATGCTTGCTTTAAATTCTATAAAATTATAAAATAGTAGCCAGATTAATATTTTTAAATTACATTTGTCATCGAGTTTATTTCATTAAATAGAGCAATACTATAGGAGTATTACTATTTTTTGGGGGGAAATTATTATTACAGTGGGCCCTTGGTGTCTGCAGGGGTTTGGTTCCAGAACCCCCATGGGATACAAAAAGCCGTGGATGCACGAGTCAGTATGTACCATTTAAAATTACCTGGGTGGCAAGTTCTGGGCACCAAGAAGACATTCTTCCTGCTCCGTTTCCCATCTTCCTATCACAAAGGCTCTGTCAGATTTTAAACCCTTTCCTGACTGTTTCCCACCTTCTCTTAACAAACCCTGTGCCAGATTTTAAATCCCTTTGCCTAGGATCTATCTCAAGAAGGCGCAGCAGGAGTGGGGCAAGGAGGTGTTTAGCAGGAATGGGGTTTAAATTCTGCCAGATGCTTCCTTGTATGAAGGTAGGAAACAAAGTGATAAAGGAATATAAACTCTGGAAGAGGTGTTCTTGTGAGAAAATGGGAAACAAAATGAGGCAGGGAGTGTAAATTCTGACAGGCTTCCTTTGGAGAAAGTGGGAAGGTAAGAGTGTAAATTCTGGCAGAAGGCATCCTTGTGAGAAAGTGGGAAAGCATGAGTTTTAAGTGACACAGGGGTTTAAATTTTGGCAGTGGCTTTGTGATGTGATGGTGGGAAAGCAAGGGAAAGGTTTAAATTTGACTGGCTTTGTGGTGGGATTGAATTCCATGGAGGAGGGAGGCATTGGTTTCCCTGGGTCTCCATGCAAAAACCCCTGCTACTGCTGAGACCATTTCTTAGCTTGGCCATTGTCGGTTAAAACAAATAAATTGTTTCTTCATTTCAGTCAACTGTTGCTCAAATCTGCAGATATCGTGGATACCAAGGGATCCCTGAATTCTCCTCTTTCAGGATTTAACTACAATCCTGTTTAGTAGGTTATTCCAGGAGGGGTGGGTGGGTACAAGGTCTGTAAGTGAGCTTCTTTTCTGAGCAAGGATTTGGTTTTCTGAGCAAGGATTTATCTCAGTCTCTCTGGTCTAATTTTGTTACATTCTCAACCCACTGGTTCTTGCAGGATCAGGTTGTAATAATAATAATAATAATAATAATAATAATAATAATAATAATAATAATAATAAT
>NC_056522.1:77665974-77668346 GCF_019175285.1 Sceloporus undulatus | reverse complement strand
TTGTATTTCCCACCTATCACTGTAGATCAAGGTGGGATTACAGCAGAGAATAAAAACAACAATACAGTATGAAATACAATACAGGAGTACCCCGGGTTACGAAATTAATTCGTTCCGCCGCCGCTTTCGTAACCCGGAATACTTCGTAAGCCGAAAAACCCATAGGCGCTAATGGGGAAAAGCCGCAATTTCGTGTGAAATAGCGCCGAAAAGCACCAATTTTTTTTCGTAATCCGAAATAACCTTCGTAACCCGGAACAGTTGTTTTGAATGGGTTTTTTTCGTAACCCGGAAATTTCGTAAGGCGGCGCATTCGTATCCCGGGGTACCAGTGTATTATTTAAAAATACAATCAATAAAACAACAACAATATTACTACCAATCACTAAAAGGCCAAATCGTCTTCAATTTTCCATGCTATCAAGTCAGAGTGGGAATATTCCATGAAATAAGTCAGCCATAAAAGTCAAGTGGTTAGGCCCACCAGAAGAGATCCATCTTGAGTGCCTTTTTAAAGGCTTCTAAGTTGGTAATGAGACAGATCTCTTCCGGTAAGTTGTTCCATAATTTAGGAGCTATGGCTGTAAACACTTTATGTGAAGTTGTAGTTAGTCTAGTTTTTGTATGTTCCAGTAGTTTCTTCCCCGATATTCTGAGAGTGCGGGGCGGATTGTGTAGGGAGTGGCTTTCCCTCAAGTAACTCGGGCCCAAGTCATGTAGGGCTTTAAAGGTAATAACCAACACTTTGTATTGCGCCCAGAAGCTAATTGGCAGCCAATGAAGAGATCTTAATATTGGAGTAATATGGTCAGATCTAGATGTTCCTGTGGCCAGTCTGGCTGCAGCGTTTTGGATCAATTGAAGCTTCCGAACTTGGTACAAAGAGCCCCATGTAGAGCGCATTGCAGAAATCAAGACGAGAGATTACCAGTGCACGCACTATTGCTTCAAGGTCCCTGTGGGACAGGTAGGGGTTATGGACCAATCCAAAAGAGATGACTACAGTCATCCCTCCATATTTGCGGCTTTGATATTTGCGGATTTGATTATTCACGGATTTCATTAATATGTTCTCTCTAGGACTGTCTAGGCCCTCCAGTGCAAATCTGTGGTCAACTTTAGCTAAAAGTTGCACTGAAAGACCATTTATAGCTACTCCAGTGCCATTCTATGGTCAGTGTATGTTGGACATTGACCACAGAGTTGCACTGGAGGACCTAGAGATTCCTAGAGAGGTGTCCTCTCAGGTAAAAACAGTGTTTTTGTTATTTGTGGTTTTTCCATATTCACAAGGGTCTTGTTCCCCTAACCCTAACGGATATGGAGGGACAACTGTATATTTAGTGAAATGCTAGTTTTATAACTAAATGTGTAGCAGTTAAATGCAGTGACTGCTGTGGTACATGCTTTTGTGGACTTGTTCCCAATACAGTGGTACCCCGGGATACGAAAGCACCGCGTTACGAAATTTCTGGGATACGAAAAAATTCTATAGGAAAAAACTGTTCCGGGTTACGTTTTTTTTTTTTGGCTTACGAAAAATTTTTTTGGTGCTTTTCGGCGCTTTTTCTCACAAAATCGCGGCTTCCAGCGCTAGCGCCTATGGCTTTTTCGGCTAGCGAAAGATTTCGGGTTACGAAGGGCGCCGCGGAACGGATTATTTTCGTAATCCGGGGTACCACTGTACATCAGCTGTATTCAGTGCTGTTCCATTATTCAGTAGTGGTTTGAGCTGGCTGATACATTATGGGGAGGGCCACAAACCCATAAATACAGAAGGTGGCATTGAAAGCACAGAAAAAAAATACAGTATAAAAGATAGAACAATAGCTGAGTTGAATTTCTACAGTTGAATGTAGCTTGTCTGAAATTAGTGGTTTCTTTGAAGTTTCTTTGATGAAACAATACAAAATAAATTTTAAAAAACTTAGGCTTGTATGCAGGCTCCCCTGGCCATTCCCATTCCTTTATTCACATATTTTCCACATTTGTGGGGGTCTTGTTCCCCTAACCCCTGTGAATATGGAGGGCCAACTGTATTTGAGTATTAGATAGATCCCTAATCAAAACTTCAGGGGTTTGTCAGTGCAGATTTGCTCATGCAGATCTATTGGGTTACAAGGCCCTAGAAACTATATAGTGGATAACTGTGGAGATAAATTATGCTGCATGGATATTTTAACATTATGGAGCAACTATTCATGTGTACTGTATTGTTTTTGAATTTCAGAGGGAGAGTGCCTGTCACCATGAACACCCAAGTAGCAGTATCCCCCCCTCTCTCTGTATCTGTGTGTGTGTGTGTGTGTGTGTGTGTGTGTGTGTGTGTGTGTGTATATATATATATATATATATATATATATATAATATTT
>NC_056522.1:77641580-77655974 GCF_019175285.1 Sceloporus undulatus | reverse complement strand
TAGAGTATCAGAATTGGGAGCACTGTCAACTAGAAGTGAACTTTGCATATTCAGAAAAGATTCTGTTTTACTTCGACTGGAACCAGCTTTTATGACCAAGGTCAATTCCACATTCCATAGATCTCAAGAGATTATCTTGCCCTCTTTTGTTCCCGATCCCAAAAAGGAACTCGAAAAGACATGGCATACACTAGACGTTAGACTGGCTCTCCTCACTTATATCAAGCGTACCCGCAAAACTCGCAAATCAGATCGCCTGTTTGTGTCTTTCAGTTCAAGCTACATGGGAAAAAAGGTCTCATCTTCCACTCTATCTAGATGGATTCGCTCCTGCATAGCTACATGTTATTCAGTCTTCAGTGCCACATTCCAGGGAAAGGTCACCGCACACTCCACTCGCAGTGCCGCGACCTCTGCTGCCCTTGCCACTAATGCTCCCTTAGCAGATATTTGTAGGGCGGCCACATGGTCATCCCCTTCCACATTTATTCATCATTACCAAATCGATGCCTTCTAATCGGCTGAGGCGTCGTTTGGGAGGCGGATACTTCAGTCCATTTTATAGATTCCTGATTACCTCAATTCCCCATTGGAGAGCTTTGGTATATCCCTCATTAAGGATGGCTCCGCCCTCAACACTGGAAAAACGAACATTGGCTTACCTTGTGAGATGTTTCTTTTCAGCGATGAGGGTAGAGACATCCTGCCCTCCTGAAACTGAGGAAATATTCTCCCTGGTGCCAGGGGGGACAGGCTGTTAGTTCAACTAAGTTTTTTCTAGTTATAGGTTGTTGAGTTTTCATGTTTATCACAAATTTTAGATTTTTAAGAATGTAGGGATGTTTAGTCTTATAGATTTACCTATACTTTGCTTGGCTTTTCAATGACTGGGCAGCTGAGTGGGGGGCGTGTCTCCCTGTGCTGATGCCCAAAGTCAAGATCCTGCCTGATTGGAGCAAAAGGGGAGAAGCAACCCTCATTAAGGATGTCTCTGCCCTCATCACTGAAAACAAACATCTCACAAGATAAACCAATGTCCGTATCTATGTTTTTGAGATTCATAGGTACCATTCTCATTTATTGCCAGGTTTTGGAAGTCTCAAGCTTTGCTACAGTAAATATAAAACCTTTAGAAAAGTCCTGTAGGTAGGTATGGGAAAAGCAAACAGTCCAGTAAGCACTCACATGCTGAGGAGCCATGGAATACTGATTGATTTGAAGGGGAGTGAAAAATAGTGGGGGAGAGAAATAAATAGGTTTACCGTGGAGGACATGATTGAAATGTTGAAGGAGAAGCACTTGAATTTGTAATATTTGTACTTATAAGAAACTTAACTTTCCTAAGTTGTTAGGAAGCCTAACATTATTAAGATTGAAATTAGCTATATGTGGGTGTATTTTTATATTCCTTTTTGTTTGGAGTTGATGTGATTTTTAATAATTAATTTTGATTCAATTTTGCTAAATTTTATTAGAATGTATAGCTTAATAAAGTAAGTGTGAATCCAGTAGTTAGTCTGAACTAGAGTAGACTTGGTGGATCAGAGATATTTCTGTAAGTATTGACGTGTCAAGTTCTCATTGATTCAGTAGGTCTTTTCTAAGTGGGACTAACAAGTGCGTTTAAGCCAGGCTAGGCAGTAAATCCCATCTGATCATGGAAGCTAAGCAGAGTTAGCCCTGATTAGTACTGTAGTTGGCTTGGAGACAACCAATGAATACCAGGTGCTGTAGCCTGTATTTCAGGAAGGAACTGATAAAACCACCTCTGAACATTCCTTGCCTAAGAAAACCCTATCAAATTCATGGGTTGCCATGCGTCAACAGGTGACTTGAAAGGTGCATGTGTGCACTCGCATACTATACTTGCGCGCACACACAAGCATCAATAGACAATAGAAATAGACAGAAAACTGCCTTGAGAGAGAGAAAAGAGGTACCTGCCTCTTCACTTTGTAGTACTGTATATTTTTCAGCTTTTAAGATTTTATTGAACAGCTTACGTCATGCTCTGCTTCTGGCAAGGAAGAATTATTGCTTTTAACTTAAGATAAGAGACGGGTGTTTTCAAGGCAGCCAGTGTGGCACAAACAACTGATTTAAGGTATATGTGAGCCAGTACACAAAAATAATCTGTTGGCCGGTAAATGATGGGGATCTACTTTGGAGAGTGTTAATTGAGGCTTTTGCCATTGTTATTTAACTTGCAAAAAGCTGGCAGACTTTTAAAAAGCAATGTGGCTCCGAATATAACACAAAAGCTTTCTGTTTCCTTCATGTTCAGGTCTCAAAAGATGGCTGTTTTGTCAGCCAGTATTCTGATATTTCCCAAGATAACCAATCTTGGGAAAATCTTCTAGAATGTTTGGCTGCTTTTAAGTCCTTTAATAAATACACACACGGACCTCTCCTTTCTCCTCCCACTAAACCTCACCCCACTCACCGTCTCTTCAGCATTGTAATGGGACACAGGCAAATTCCATAGCCCATTTCTGCCAAAAAGGAGATGTTTAAGGGAGCAGTGGTGTCACCCCTTCTTAGGGTGTTACCTGGGGCGATTTACATTCGTCATACTCCTCTATTGACAACACCTGTAGTAGTTAAGTTACACTGAGCTTGTAATGAGACAAACTGACATTTAAGCTGTTTTGAATGATTTTTCATGGTGCTCCATAATGGACTGACTGAATTGAATTGAAAAGAATGTATTTTCTTCCTGTTCTATCTTTTCACAATAAAGGCTTATTAACAGTTTTATTCTATGTACATGTTTCCCTTTTCAGTATATATTTATACAAAGGTACTATATTTTTGACTAGAACCGCATTTTTAAATGTAAAGAAAGTTAGTTGTAGCAAAAATGTTTCTAAATGTGCACTCTGAATGCTAGTGTCTTAATTATTTTGTTATGAAATCACAGACATGACAGTGAAATTTATTATTATTTTAAATGTTCTTTCATGTGTTATATAAAATATATAATACAAAGTATATATTTTTCCCTCCACAGAAATTAGCAGAGTACGGAAAGACATGTATAACGACACATTAAATGGTAGTACGGAGAAGAGAAGTGCAGAGTTACCTGATGCTGTGGGACCTATTGTACAGTTACAAGAGAAACTATATGTGCCTGTAAAAGAATATCCAGATGTAAGTACTTGTTTTAGTGACTCTTTTGACTTTTGTGATATTCTCTCACTATGCCGTCTCATGTGGTCACGCTTGTGCAAGTAGATCCAAGCATGCTACTGAGAGATAAGGTCTTGGAGTGTTAGACACATACTCCCTCCCTCCCTCTCTCTGTTTTAATTTTATGGCTTTATGATAAATGTCATCCTGCTATCTTTTTTTGACTGAACTAGGGTTCAGAAAGCAGCCACTTAACAGAATATGATCTCTTAGTTAACACTTTTACTAAGCCATTGCCAAGTATAGTAGTTAACCAAGCAAAAGCAAACAAGAACAACCAAATGAAAAAGCTGGCAGCTTGCTGAGTTGTAGAAATCTTCTATCTGATTATGTTGTTGGGTATAAAACTTGTGTTCTCATCCCCATATCAATAGTTTGTATGTCATGGGTAGATGTTCCCCAACCTGTTGCTTATATGGAATCTTAATAGCCTGTTTTTATCTAGAAAAGCAGTGTTATTTGAATGAATTTTAATTAGATTCTTTCTCCTTTTTATTGGAGCACTTGGGCCTGCACACATGGGGCACAATATTAAACACTTTACCTTAGACTTAGCTCACCTGAAACTTTATTGCTTTTTCTTTTTTTAAAATATGTTATTTAAACAAAATGTAAAACTTATACTGTACAAGAACGTTAACAAAAACAGAAAACATACACTAATAAAGAAAAATAAAATAAAATGAAAAGAACAAGGACATTTACAACTTTACATACTTTACATTGCTGATTTTAAACATTTTCTAATATAAAAAAAAAATTCAACATCACCAATTGTTTGATTATCTTCTAATTTCAAATTTGTCCCTAAAAGTATCCTTCTCTTTCAAAACCCCTTCTTTCTTCTTCCTGCCAAATCTCTTCTGAAGAAATTTCCTTCCATACTCCTTCCCCCTCTCTTCTCTTTCTCTTTCTTCCTTCACTCCTCCTTCTTTCTCCTTTTCTATAAAATTTAAGAACCTTGCAAAAACTAAAGGCACCCTAGAGTACCATTCTAATTTGAACATAACATAGTACAATATGGATATCACTGATCATGTAATCTGAACATAAATTAACATATATTTAAACAAACCTTTACAGTTTGCCTTGAAGATCACTGGCATAAGTTGTTGGATTGTAGACTTCATACTTTATTTCTTTGCAAGTTAAGTGAAAGGTTAAAATAATAATAATAATAATAATAATAATAATAATAATTTTTATTTATATCCCGCCTTTCCAATTACATGATCAAGGCGGCTTACAAGACAGGAAACAATAAAATACAGGTAAAGCATCACAATATAAAAAGTTTAAAAACATCATTACTAGGGGTAGGGTTACTAGGGTAACTTTAAATGCGTAAAAGCTTTAATAAATGGCAGTACTTTACTTTACAAGAGAAAACTTAAAGGTATTATGCAAGGGGAAGGGCTGTTAGTAGGACACACAGAGAGGCCCAAGTTCAATTCCTCACATCTCTTTGTTAAAAGGATCAGATGGGAAGTGATAGAAAACACCTCTGCTTGAAAGCCTAGTGAGCCACTGCCAGTAGAGATTGCTGGGTTAAATGAGCAAATAGGTGACCTGGTGTATGGTACATTTCTGTTCATTTTTACAGTATATGTTCTTTTGTGCTGCTAGTGGTTTGTAATTTGGATGGGGAAAAATGGTATTGGGGAGAGAAGTACTTTCAGTCCCATATAAGTCGCTAATGGCCATATGGTATCACACTACTTGAAGTACCCTAGAAAGCAAGAAGAGGGTGTTTTCCTTGAGCCTGTCTTTCATGTTGGAGTTTTCTGCAATTTGAGCATTTCCAATTATAGTGTAAGAGGGATTTGTCATAGTTGTTTTCCTGACTCTGGCTCTGTGGGATAAGGTGGTGGCTTTCTTCAGTCAGTACACAGAATATTTATTGTCTTTCTTTTCTAATGTCACATAATTGCGAATGCAGGAATATAGACAAACTGAAACTCAGTTTTGCTCTATTCGCTAGTGCATAAGAGAAACAAGAGGCTATGACTTTGTGTTTCAAAACACAAGTTAGCTGCTGGAAATTTTGCTGTGTGGTAGATGAATCAGTATAATCAGTATACCACTTGCTTGGTGGTGGAGCACATAACTGACCATTTTCAGTGATATCAGTAATATCATCAGGTTGATAGAGCACTAAAACTTAGGTTGACAAGCTGACTTTATGTTCTTTATGACAATCCAACATGCTACTTCATCAGGATAGAGTCAAGACTCCATCAAACACAAGCCTCTAAGTACAATGTAAATATCTTGTCATTTGATAGTGTAGCAAGAAATTAATATTCCAGTTTTGTTGGAAATGACATCAGCTAAAGAGCATTGGAGTGCTGGCCTCTGGATTTTTCAGGACGAGTTTGGGATTGTCAAAATCCTGTATGTCTTTTGTGCATTGAGCAGGTTAGTGTATATATTTCACAATGCTTCTGTCTGAAGAATAGCTACAAATAGGACATAGGTTTATTGTGGCAAGTGTAGAGCAGTCTAATACAAAAAGCGTATATATCTGCTAAAATTCTTTTGCCATGGAGCCCAGATCTTGAAAGAGTAAAAGACAAGAAAATGAGCAAATGCTTTTGACAAGAAAGAAAGAGGTATCTTGATTGGTCAATTATGTATACATACAGCTCCTTGATAAGTTCGCCTTAGGGTTGCCTTAAGTTGAAAATGACTTGAAGGCACACATCAAAAACAGCAACAAACATATACTATTTATGATGGATATACTCTCTCTCTCTCTCTCTCTCTCTCTTGTGCTTGCCACTGGGGGGCGGAGGGGGGGAGAAGGTGCTTTGCGTTCATGCCCTATTTTTTGTTCCCCCAGGTATTCAGTTGGTCAACTGAACAGAAACCTGGACTAGCGGGACTTTGGTCTCCTCTAGTGGAAGAATGTTTATATCCAATCAGTTAATATGGAATGTACAACTCTTTCTAGATTGATCCACTTGTTAAAAAACAATTACAAAAGGATTTGAACATCTGGAATCCTTATGGCTCAGCATTTCATTTATTAGAGTATGCTTACTGCATTATGTGCTTCACTTATCAGTTCTACTTACTCATTTCCTGTTCTTTTTAATAGCTTATTTAATAGTGAAGTGGTTGTTCAGTAATTCCCAGAGTTACGTGTTTCCAATCTAAGTATTAAAGGCTTCCAGTTAAACAGAAAACATTTAATTCTTTTACTAGATTTTTTTTGAGGTAAATTTCTATTTTGTTCTGAAAGTGTGAGGGTGCTGAATTATTCAGAACCTTAAATGTAGACTTCTGATTTAATAATGGAAGGATGTTGTTAATGCAAAAAATTGATAGGATTTTTTTCTTGTTATAACTGACCACTTACGTCAACATAATCTCTCTGTGCTTTAACTGTAATTTGCCATTTCATGTGAACAAACACAGTACCCAAAGTATATTACTCAAGTTTGTACTGTTTGTACTGGTTTACAGAGAAGGCATTGGCAACTGTTTTAAATGGTTTAAATCACATTTGGTTTTTAACCATTTTGGATTGAATTCATTTTAGTTACTGGTAATTGCGGAACTTGTGAAGTGCATTCCTGCTAATATGAGCCAGGATCCTGATGGTGTCATTTGTATGCGTTACACCTGTGTTGATAACTTCTTCTCCAACAACTACAAAAGGACATTCTTTTGTAGTTATTGGAGAAGAAGTTATGAATGAGATCTTTTGTGTACTTGTACTCTTGTGCACAACCTGCTATTCTGCTGCCAGTGTTCCCTCATGGCCATTTAGTAGCAAAGGGAGGGCAGGGAAGGAAGTTAAGGGTGCTGGAAGGATCAAGCTGTACTCCTGTGGTTGGATTTACACAGAAGATAATGTTAATCTTGGGCCTAATGTGCGCTACAGAAATTATGCAGTTTGACACCACTTTAACTGCCATGGCTCACTGCTATAAAATTTTGGGATTTTTAGTTTTGTGGAATGTTTAGTGTTCTCTGTCAGAGAGCTCTGGTGCCACAACAAGCTACAGATCCCAGAATTCCATAGCAGAGAGACATGGCAGTTAAAAGCAGTAACAAATTGCATTATTTGTGTAGTACAGAGTAGAATTCGGACTTCCTAGAGATCCTATGGAGGTCTGGGTGTGTGTGTGATGAGTCATGAGACACTAATAGTGACTGGATAGTGCATGTTTGTAAACCTGTTAAAGATAGCACAGGGATAAACATTCAGAGTGAAAATAAAAAAATTTACAATAGATGAGCAACAAAAGCAGGGTGATTAAAATGAATAAGGGCATAAAGAGTAGGATAAAAACAATTTATTTTATAGTGCTAGAAATTACATTTTTTTTAAAAAAAATCCTTCAATTCACATAAGTTCAACTAAAACAATTTGCTTTATAAAAGAGCACTTTTTTTGGGAACTATTATTATTTAAGGTAGTGTGGTCATAACATCAGAACTGCATTTTGCTACTTAATTTTCTGATTTAGTCCTATATTGGTGTAGTCCTATACTCCTATATATGGGCTACCATCTTGTCAATATTATTCCCAAGGTTTTATTGAAAGTTGTAAATCATATCAAAGCCTAATAACTTTAGATTGTTAATGTTGGAAAGCATATCTACCACAATCTAGCAAGGTGGTTCAATCACTATATTGGCTTTAAAAATAGCAAGATGCATTGTAGCTAGGCTTGCCATATCCCGCCTGGGGGCGGGACTTTCCTGGTTTGGGGCGGGCCACATGGTCCCGCCCCGGTTTGGCCCCTCCCCCGGGACCCCCCCCCAGCAAGGCCCTGGAGGCAGCTCCACCCCTCCCCATGGCTGTGTGCCACCCTCCTCGCCTTCCTGCCTGGCTTAGCCTAGAGAGCAGGTCTTCAAAACATCTGCCACTCAGAGCTATTGCCAGCCCACTTGGGAGTCTAAATGCCTCATCTTTTCAATGTCTACCACTCAGTATTGTTGTAATTCTTTATCACAGGGTCGTTTTTGAGGCCCTAAACACCTTTCCTTGTAATATGCAAATTTCTCCCGAAGCTGACCAATGGGAAAGAAGCAGTCAGCCCTCCATTTGGGTTGGTTTTCAATGGCTTGGTGAAGGAAGAGATTTTGCCTTGCAAGTTGCTGGTAAATAATAGAAAGCTTTGGGGTTGCAAAAGGCTGCAGAAATAGTTTGACCCCCCCCCCCCCAAACATCCATGGCTCAGTGCTATGGGATTCTGGGAATTGTAGTTTCTTGTGGCACCAGAGCTCTTTTGACAAAAGGAGACTGAATGGAGGCGTTGCCTGGCTGGGGGCAGAGCCTCTTGCCAGCAGTGAGAAGGCTGCGATGATGAGGAAAAGCAGGGGCTCCTCTGGTGGTCCTGGCCACTTCCCTTGGCTCCCTCCCTCCCTCCTCCTCCTCCTCCTCCTCCTCCTCCTCTCAGAGCTCATTCACACTCCCTGGCTTTTCTCTCTCTCTCTCTCCCCCCCCTCCCGCACTTTGAGACCCCTTTAACTGCCAAAGCTCAATGCTCTGGAATGCTGGTGTCTGTGAGGCATTTGGCCTTCTCTGTCAGAGAGCTCTGGTGCCACAATAAACTACAATTCCCAGGATTCCATAGCACTGAGCCCTGGCAGTCCAAGCAGTGTGTTTTGGACACAGAGATCCTCCAAATGAATCCAGTCCCTAGCTTTTATATCTCTCACACACACTGCAGGAATAATAACCCACTTTAACTCAGTGCTAGGGAATCCTGGGAATGCTAGTGTTTGGGAGACATTGAGACTTCTCTGTCAGTGATGGCTCTGAGGCCACAATAGACTACAATTCCCAGCATTCCCCAGCACTAACCCAGGACAGTTAAGTCACTCTCAAACTGGATTATTTCCTCAGTGTGGATGCAGCTTTGGTGAGGAACTCTGGGCATTTCAGTCCAGCATTGTTTTATTTCTGCAGTGCATTTTGGATTAGAGACAAGGTGACCAGGCATCCTCCTCCTTTTCCAGGACATGTCCAATTCTGTCACATTTCAAAATGTCCTCCATTTGGATCATGGCTAAGAAGCATGGATTTATAATTACATGGGTGTTTTTAGCTTTTATTTTTGGCCATGTCCTACATATTTTTGCTTGGGTGCCCTACATTTTGGGGTGAGGGCATTGGTCACCTTGGTCAGAGAGCTTTCCAGGGGTTTAACTGCCATTCTGCTATGGTGCTGGAACAAACCACCATTCCCAGAATTCCATAGCATTCAGCCAAGACAGTTAAAGTGGTCTCAAACCAGATTATTTCTCCAGTGTAGATGCAGCCCAAGCCTTTTGCCTCTCTTATGCCTGAGATTTGAAAGCCCAGCCTTGGCACCACAACAAACTACAAATCCCAGGATTCCATAGGATGGAGTGATGAGAGTGAAAGCAGTGTGGCAGCAGCCTAAGTGTGCTTAATGCAGTTCTTAAGATGGTGCACCTCTTGCCTACAGAGTCTCACAAGACTTTTTTGTTTAACAACTTGTACCCATTAACTCCATTTCATGTCTCCTTTATTTAGTGGGGAGGAATACAGACAAAACAAGTCAAAATGAAGGAAAACCAAAGTCCCTTGACCAAAGGGTTTGGTTGTGGAATAAGCCTCTGAAATATGCAAGAGGCAATGTTAAAATAAAGCCATGTTCAATGCTCAAATGTGCTGTTTGGAATGGGGGGAGGGGGGTGGCCAGAAAGGGAAGTACATTTCTGTGATCTATCTACAAATAATGTCAAAATGTCCTCCATTTTGATCATGCCTAAGAAACATGCATTTATATTAACATTTCTAAAAAAAGCCTCAATTTTTTGCGTGTCCTCCATTTTTATAAAATGTGTCCTACGTTTGAAAATGTTATCCTGCATTTGTCCTACATTTGTCCCGGTTTGGAGGTCCTCACTTATGGCAACCCTAATTGTAGCCCACAAAAGGAAAAAGCTGATGGGCTTATTCTGCTTACTGATAGTGAAAGTTAGACAGTTTGGAAATATGAAGCTAAGTGGCAATATACTTGTATAAATTGTATACAAGAATAGGTTGTACTTTACATTAAACTTTAAATACATTGCTTTATCTTTTATTTTCTAGTTCATTCCGTTTACTTTTTTTTTCTATTCAGCAGGCTAAAATGCAGCCTTGTTACAGCATACTGATGGATTTTCATCTTATCAAATTGTATTTCTTCAAATTATTGCTAATAACTGCAATTTCACTTAAAATAGCTCCACCCCTCCATTTTCACAGAAGTTAGGGGCCAAGGACCCCCTCAAAAGTGTGAATATGTTAGCCCCCCCCCCCCAACATGGGTGATAAAGAGTCCTCTCTCACTAAGAGCATCAGCTAGAAACACACAGCCTCCCCCACATTTCCAAAGTGTTTCCTCTTTCAATATGAGGTTAGCAGCTACAGCTGCAAAGGATCCATCCTCTTTCCTCCTCCTCCCTCCCAGCTAGACAAAAGCAACACCATATTTTCCCACTTTGGCAAACTTTGCATTCTCTTCGTTTCTAGAGTCTTTTCACTCTGAATCCACTGTTCATAGACATCACCATAAAGGGACGGTATGGGGATGCTTTTGTCTGGCTAGAGAGGGGAGAAATAGCAAACATGGGTGATGGAAACATGGGATTCAAAGGGAACGTCGTTGAAAATGAGGTGGATGCAAAGTTTGGCAAAGCAGGGGCATGTAGGGTGGTGATTTTGGCTGGCAGGGGGAGAGGGGGTTGAGCTTATTAAGCATCAGCTACAAAGTCTCAAATAGTCAAACCTGCAAATGTGAAACCTGAGAATGTGGAGGGCTGACTGTGTAGTAAAGTCATTATCTCACTGGGGACATTTGACCCCAGAGTTCTAGGCAATTCCTCTTAGTTTTTTTGAGTGTAGACATTACATAGGATAGGAAAGCAGAACCTAATTCTGTGTGTGTTTTGAAATATTGTTTGTGTTCACAGATACTCTTTGAAAAATCAGTGAAACTTTGAACTGACTGAAGTAGTAGGAAAAATTTCTCAAGCACTGCTACTTTTGGGAAGAAGACAGGTTATACCAGTATTAACAAATTTGTAAAAGTCTCAAGTCCAAACACAGACCTAGTGTTTCGGGCCTTAGAAAATGTCTTAGGGGAGGAATTTGAAAATCTAGATATGTGCTAGCATTACAAAAGAAAAGATATATCTTTGTTCTAAGAATTTTCTGGCAGCAAGAAAATTACTTAGCAAACAAGTTTTATCAGGTACAACCCATAGTTATTTACAGAGGTTTAAGTCTTGACATCAAAATATGCTCTCCAGATGTCCAGACTGTAAGATAGTGAATTTCTTCAGAGTCACAGTATAGATGCTAAGAAATAATTTAATCCAGTGGTTCTCAAACTGTGGGAATCCCGGGTGGAGGACCTGCTCAAGGGCGGGCATGAGACTTGGAGGCCCTGATTCCTCCTCCCTGTCCACTTCCCAAACTACTACTGTCCTGGAGGGGAAGAGAAAGGCAAGGAGGGCACTTGGAGCCTCTGCTTGAGGGAGGAGTAGGAAAAGAAGGAGAACTATTTCCTTATACAATGTTAAAATATGAATATACATGCGGACCAATGCGGATTTCTACCCAAGAGACAAATTAAGGATAACATAAGAAATTTAGTAAATTTGATTGAACATTTTGAAAAGAAACCGGATAAACAAGCTGCCTTAATTTTTTTAGATGCTGAAAAGGCATTTGACAATCTGTGCTGGGACTTTATGATTGGAGTATTAAGCAAATTGGAATTAGGAGAAAATTATATTAAATGGATACAGGAAATTTATAAAGAGCAAGAAGCCAGAATACTAATCAATGGAGAAAGAACAAAAAGTACAGTGGTACCTCGGGATACGAAATACCCAGGTTACGAATTTTTCGGGATACGAAAAAATCCCATAGGGAATTATTGTTTCGGGTTACGAAAGTTTTTTTCGGGTTACGAAAAAACTCCGGCGCTATTTTAAATGGAGCCGCGGCAGAGCCGCGGCTTTTTCCCCATTAGCGCCTATGGCATTTCGGCTTACGAAGGCTTTTCGGGTTACGAAAGCGGCCGCGGAACGAATTAATTTCGTAACCCGAGGCACCACTGTATACAGATTAGAAAGGGTACTAGGCAGGGTTGCCCTCTATCCCCACTACTATGCCCCACGGCATTAGAAAACTTAAATAATAAAATTAGACGAGACAAAAACAATCGCTGGAATAAAAATAAGAAATTTTGAATATAAATTACAAGCATATGCAGACGACCTTGTTATTATGTTGGCTAACCCGGTGGAAGATATTACACAAATGATAAATGTAATCGAGGAATATGGAAAGTATGCCGGTATAACAAAGATTGAATATAAAGCAAAAAGATTGTGAAAAACTCAAGGCCCTCTCAAATTATGAAATAAAAAGTAAGATTAAATATTTGGGTGTAAATATTACAAAAAAATCTGATTTATTCCAAAATAATTATAAACCATTATGGAATAATATTAAAAAAGATTTACAAAAGTGGGGAAATTTCATGGCTTGGAAAAATAGCAGCTATACAGATGAATATCACACCCAAAGTATTATTTTTATTTCAAAACCTCCCTATTATAACCAATGACAAACCATTCCAAGAATGGGATAAGGACTTAACCAAATTTATTTGGAACAAAAAGAAACCAAGGATCAAATTAAAAATATTACAGGATAGTAAGGAAAAAGGAGGTGTAGGATTACCAAACTATAAGCTGTATTATCATGCCTGCTGTCTCGATTGGATCAAAGACTGGGTGCAAATTAAAAAAGATAAAGTTTTACAATTGGAAGGGTTTGATAATGTGTTTGGGTGGCATGGGTACTTATTATATGATAAAATTAAGGTGAATAAAAACTTTAATAATCAATATGTAAGGAAATCCCTATTGAGAATCTGGCAAAAATATCAACCCTTTTTTGTTCCTAAAATACCCAGATGGCCATCAATTAATGAGGCCTTTTTTAGAAGAGAGAGGATGAAAGAAATGGATTGGGTAAGGTATAATGATCTGTTAAAAATCGAAAAAGGAGAGTTTAAAATTAAAACAATGGAAGCACTAATGGAGGAGGGATTAAACTGTAATTGGTTTTTATACAGGCAAATTGTAGAAAGATTTAAATTAGATAATAAAACCCATCAGATAGAAAAAGAAGATACTGAATTTGGAACACTGTTAAGTAAAGATTTGGACAATACAATTTCCAAATTATACAAATTATTACTACATTTAGAAATGGAAGATGAAATGGTTAAGCAATATATGATAAAATGGGCACAGGATTTAGAAACACCAGTACTTATGGAGGAATGGGAAAAGAATTGGAATGTCAGGCTGAAATACACATTAATTGCCAATGTGAAAGAAAATTACCTTAAGTTACAATACAGATGTTATATAACACCAGAAAAATTAAGTAAAATATACAAAAAATAATAGAAAAGAATGCTGGAACTGTAATAATAAAAATGCGAATTATATGCATATGTGGTGGGAATGTAAAAAAATTTAAAACTTTTGTAGCCAGATTGATAAAGACTTGGAAGGGATATTGAATACAAAATAAAATTTGAACCAAAATTTTTTCTTTTAGGAATGTTGAGTGATGCAAAATTGGAGAGCAGATATGGCAAGATTATATTTTATATGATAACAGCTGAAAGAATGGTGATCGCCAAAAAGTAGAAATGTAAAGAGGATCTATTAATAAAAGATTGGTTTCTAAAGTTATATGATATGATGGAACTGGATAAACTCACAAATTTACTGAGGGATGGGAATGAAAAAACATGGGAAGAGGCATGGGCATCTGTTATTGAGCATCTTAAAGTGAAAACAAAGAAAGCACCAAATTAAGCGTTAAAAAGATTGGTTTAAGAATGTTGGAAATGTGTAACTATTTTGGTAGTAAGAAAGCTACAGGTGTGCACAACAATCAGAAAACTGATCAGAAATACTAAAAGGGAAGGGAATTCAGGACGGATGAGAGTTTCTCAAAAGAGAGATACTGAAGGCACAATTTCAAACAGTTCCAGTGAGAAAGAAAAATCGGAGGTGTCTCAAGAAACCAGGATGGATGACTAAGAAACTTTCAACCGAGCTAAGTTTGAAACTGAACATGTATAAGAAATGGAAAAAGGGGGAAATCACAAAAAAGGAATTCAAAGAAATAGCAG
>NC_056522.1:77622608-77636580 GCF_019175285.1 Sceloporus undulatus | reverse complement strand
ACTCTGGGAGCTGGGGATGTTTAGCCTGGAGAAGAGAAGGTTAAGAGGTGATATGATAGCCCTGTTTAAATATTTGAAAGGATGTCATATTGAGGAGGGAGCAAGCTTGTTTTCTGCTGCTCCAGAGAACAGGACCCTGAACAATGGATGCAGTCTCCAGGAAAAGAGATTCCACCTCAACATTACGAGGAACTTCCTGACAGCAAGGGCTGTTCGACAGTGGAACAAACTCCCTCGGAGTGTGGTGGAGTCTCTTTCTTTTGAGTTCTTTAAGCAGAGGCTGGATGGCCATCTATCGGGGATGTTTTGATTGAGAGTTCCTGCATGGCAGGGGGTTGGACTGGATGGTCCTTGTGGTCTCTACCAACTCTATGATTCTATAAGTCATATGTGATAAGTGACTAGAATTAATATTAAGTAAGGGAAATAAAATGTTGAGAAATATAGAGTGCACAAAAGAAGAAAGAAGTTGTAGAGTACAGGGAAAATAAAAACATTTATTGGAGTTAATGGATGTGTATATAGGATAAATATGTTAAAGTATCTTGGTTTTATAATCAATATATTTCACATAAGGTAAAAAGGTTAAGGTTAGCGCTTTATAAACCCGTACCATAAACCTTGAAATGGGCACAGTGGTACACCAGCAATGAGTACAGATTTCTTAAATTGGTGTAATGCCCAACTTGGAAGGAGGCAGGGGCCGCTGGGTTGTTCGGGCCGCCAATAGGTTTAGGACAGTGAAATGTAGGACATTCAAGCAACATGGAGGACATGACCAAATAAAAGCTGTAAGCATATAAATGTAAATCCATACTTCTTAGCCATGCTCAAAATGGAGGACGTTGTGGAATCCCTCCTCCTGGACAGGAAGGCCGAGAGGGGGACATGTCCAGGAAAAGGAGGGGAAGCCTTGTCACCTCACCAAGCGGCAGCCACCCCTCCCTCCCTCCCTCCTTTTTTTCTTTCCCTGCTTCCTTCCTCCCTCTCTCCCTTCTTTATTTCCTTATTTCCTTGCGTCTTTCTTTCTTTCCTTAACCCTTCCCTTCCTCCCTCCCTCCTTTCCTTCCTTCTTTATTTTCTTGCTTCTTTCTTTCCTCCGTTCCTCCTGTCTTCCTTTCTGCTCCCTCCCTCCCTCCCGTCTTTCTTTCCTGCTCCACTTCCTTGATTCTTTCTTTCCTCCCTTCTTTCCTTCCTCCTTTCTTTCTGCCTGGGCAATGGGTTGAGAGGAGTTGTAGGCCTGCACTGAGCAAAAGCTCTCCTGGGAAGGAATGGCAAACTCTGGGCAAAAAATCCATTGCTCCCGTCCTCCAAAGCCCCCTGTGATCGGGGAGGACTCTGGGAGCCGGGACATCCTCCTCCTCCTGACTGTTTGACCCCAGGCCTCCAGAAATCCTTTGGCGGGCCGCATCCGGCCCCCGGGCCGCCTGTTGGGCAACCCTGGTGTAATGTGATCTCTCCTTGTCACTCCAGTTAACAACCAAGCCATGGTATTCTGCAGTCTTTGCAGACCCATGCAGAAGTGTATTTTTGTAGTCTCACTAAGAGATTATAAAACATAGATTATCAATGTTTATCTTGCTTTTGTTGCTGTTGACTGTTAAATTTCAAAGTTGTACTTATTTTTGATTGCCTTCATAAATGGGATTTTAAAAAATTCAAATTAAGGGCCTGAACAGACAGGCTAAAATAATGCTGCTTCGTGTCACTTTGGAGGTATGCTGTTTAAATGACACACACATCTGGTGTGGCTTTTGGCCTCTTAGGACACATGCATAATTTAAACAACATACATCCAAAGTGACTCGAAGCAGCTTTATTTTGGCCTGTCTGTTCAGTCCCTAAAATAGGTTTTCTCTGGTGACATATCTTAATTGAAAGATATGATAGAAGTTCTGAACCATGCGCTGGGAGGAAGGCAGGATATAAAATAATTAAATAAATAATATGTGAGCTTGTGGAGGAAGGATTTCAGGTGTCTTGGAATTCAGGCAAAAGGGAGAGAGAATCTTATCCACTACTCTTTGAATCCTCTGGATATTGTATATGCAATAACAGGGCTGCCTATTACAGGGCTGATTTGTTAAAGTTATCAGATGACAATACAGAACTAACTGAATATATTAAAAGATATTATTTTACTACTAAATATTGCCATTCTAGTCTTATTAAAAAACTAGTGTGTATTACAGTTACATTGATCAGAAAACCATCCAAGCTTTATGCATTTGGTTTGTTGTACTTAACATGAGATAGTAAAGCTGGTTCCTAGTTAAACTCTCCAACCCTTCAGTACATGGGTTATTAGAGGTGAATAACGTGGACTTAAAGGATTTAGTAATTCATTCTAAATCTCCCACTACATTTTTAGCTGTTGTTTTGCTTTAAAAAACCTTTTAAAGCATGAGAGCACCTGCTGCTTTATGGAATACTCATCTTATCAAGATCACAGGGATAATCTGGTTAGTCCAGATTAGAGAAGCAGTGATAAAACAATAATCCCAGAGCCTTTGGAATTGATTTCTAGCGATAGTTCTGGCTAAGATAAAAAGCATGTACTATATGTGATTTATAATTCTGAAAAAATAGACTTTGCACAGATGTTTATCGTTTTCTCAGAACAAGTAGAACTACTGCTTCAGTTGTTTTATTTGTGATATTGTTGGATTACAGTGTTGATGGTTTAGATTTATGTTGATTACACAAGGCTGGCTTTGAAATGTTATACACCTGGATTTATATTTTTACTGTGGATGGTATAGTTAGGGGCTACTCATTGGATTTCACATTCATGGAAGCCATATAAAAAGTTTTAACACTGCAGATAGCCTTCCCCAATGTAGTGTCCTCCAGATGTTTTTGATTACAACTTCAGTAGGCCCTAGTTAGCTTGATGACTGATGTCTAAAACATCTAGAAGACATTGCATTAGAAGTACTGATCTAATGTCTGATACATTATTGCTTACATGCTGAAGGTCAGTAAAAAATAAAATAAGTCTCTAATTCATCTATCTTCTGTCAAGCCCAGATAGCCTTCCCCAATGTAGTGTCCTCCAGTGAGCAGTATATACACTGGTGCCTCGGGATACGAAATGATCGGGTTACGAAATTTCCGGGATACGAAAAAGTTGGATTGGAAAAAACTGTTTTGGGTTACGAAATATTTTTCGGGTTACGAAATTCATTTCGGCGCGAAATTCAAATGCTACAAAGTGCAGCTATAGGCTTTCCAGTGCTAACGGAAAGCCTTTTCGGGTTACGAAATTTTCGGGTTACGAAAGGAATGGCGGAACGAATTAATTTCGTAACCCGAGGTAGCAGTGTATAGTGTGATTGTACTCTCTTCCACTAGGCATAGTTTTGCCTTTACTTTTTGTCTTGGATGTTATCATTTAATTCTTATCAATGCTGTTTTTTCTGGCAGATTCCTCTGGAGGAATATCACATGTCATAAACTCTACGAACCAGTCACTGTCAGTTAAGGGTTTGTTTTTTTTTTCTGAAGAATAGGCGAATCATACTTCATACATGATTTCTTGATATTTTAGTATGAAATGAAAATTTTCTTTAACTTTTTTAAAAAGGGCACCTACACATGTAAAAAGTAACTAAGGGCCTGTACAGACCGGCGGGAAAAAGTGGCCTGGGGCGTAGTTGGGGCATGGCATCCACATGACGCACACCCCGACTCCGCCCCCCAGGCTGGCGTGATGCCGCATGCAGTGCCAAAAGAGCGTGGAAAAGCTGCATGCCAGTGGCAATGGCGCCCTTTCCAGGGTGCAAAAAGGAGCTACTTTTTTATTTGTTTGCAGCTCCTTTTTGCGCCATGGAAAGCAGAAATCGGGGCCGCAGCATGTAGTTGCTGCGGCCCTGAACTGGTGCTAAAAGGGGCGGTCTGTTGAGCCCCTAATCCTGTGATTTTGATGAGCAGAATTTAACTGGTAAAGGAAATAAATGGCAGGACACTATTGCTATTGCTCCTCCAGGATTTATTTCATTTCTTTTTTGCTGTTAGTTTGGTCATGTGCTCAGGGAAACTGAGAATGCAATCTTTAGGCCTTTTCGATTTTTCACTACCGTTGCTGGTGCATCCAACATATTCATAAATGCTCACTGTATACCTAATGAACCTGTATTCTCTGAAGATGCCGGCCATAGATGCTGGCAAAACATCAGGAAAAAACTCTTCTAGAACATGGTCACATAGCCTGAAAACCCCACAAAAAACTCTGGATGCCGGCCATGAAAGCCTTCGACTCCAGAACCTGTATTCTGTTTGTGTGGACATATAACTGCCCAAGACACATAAAGCTCTTCTGGCATCAGCTATAGTCTTAGGCACTTCTGGCAGATTTTGGTGCAGGCCCACTTACTGCAGTATTAAAAGTATTTTTAGTTTCTGCTACTGAAATAGAGAATGCTGGTTGGATCATATTCAGTATAGTTTAAAGTATATAATGGACTGTGTCAAAAGAATTTGCTTGTGGCTTACTTTGTGAAGTATATCTGTGTTGTATATAAAGGAAGCACCATTTTATTGGTAAAGGTTTCCCCTATTTCATGACTTGTTGATTTTTTTTTTTTTTTTTGCAGGGCAATACTGAAATAGCTGTAACACAAACATTCTTTGCTTCATCACTGCACATATAAATTTTATATATGCATCTTATTTGGAATAGTGATGAGTTATAGTTTCCAATATGTAGGTTTTTTGATTCCACATGTGTGTGTTTGAATTGTGACATTTCTAAACAGCTCAATGAAAATAAATTATATGATCGAATTCAGTTATTCAGGAGTATTTAGGAAAGTCTGCCAGATCTATTTAACTTTATAATTCAGCATGTACCGTAGTATTTGATGAAAGTAGCTGCATAATGTTTTCTTAACAAATGAACATCTGCTAACTTCACAGTATATTACCCTTTCATTTCTTACGTTTGTATTTTTAGTTTGTTTCTTTTTTATTCATGGAACAAAGAGGATTGACGATTGATTTTTAGTTCCACATATGTCAAATACAGTGAAAAGATTTAAAAGTAAGATTGTTTTCATGTGACTGACATTTAAGAGCTGTCAGAATAAGGTATGGAATTGACATATAGTTTAGATTTATATATTAAACAGGAAAAGACAGTTAGCAGATGGCTCAGCTTGTTTAAAATAACCTCGAATATGTTCCCCAAAGCTCAACATACACAGTTTCGCAAAAGGTTGCAGTTAAGGAAATCTAACAAATACTCAAGAGATTATCAGTGTTGCTTATACTTGGTACAACATGAGGGATATGATGGTTGACAAAACTGTTCACCAGGATTCCTCACCCTAATAGTGATGGCTTGTTTCTGACCATGCGTTTGAGACAATCCACACCCTTTACATTTGAAGCTGAGGATTCATGCAATTATTCCTTCAGTGATAGTGTACTGTTGCCATATTCAAAGTGTCTCAGAAGCGCACAGCATGATCTCATCTCACCTTCATATTTTGTATATTTGTATCTCAGTACACCACTATCACAGGTATGGTTGGGAATATGCTTTAGGGCCTTCATAGCTGCCCCTTGGTTCTGCAACTCCCTCCCTACTTAAGTCTAGGATGGTCCTCTCCTTGATGTCTTTTTATTAGTAAGTGAAGACTTTTTTAAAAATTCAGATATGCTTTTAAGGAAAGGGTTTGTAAGAGGTGCTGCATTGTTTTAAATGTTATTGTTTAGCTAGTTTTTATTGCTTTTAAGTGTATGTTTTAAAATGTTTTAATGTTATTAATAGTGTAATTCTGTTCAAAGGTTGACTTTTGTGTGTTTTAAATTACATTATAATTCTTTTCATTTGTAAAGTGCCTTGCATCCTAATCTTGGAGGGGAAGATGTGGTGTAAATAAAGATAATAGGGCCTGAAACAGATGGGCCAAAAGCACTGTGCTGCCACTGATTTTAGGGTTCCGGAGCATCTGCACGCTCCAGAACCCTAACACATATGGATAGCACCATCTTTACATGGCACTGTCCATACATGGCATACGTGCATAACGCAAGCACGGTGCTGCGTCCACACCGCTGGGTGCGGGGCTTATGTCTTGGACGCGTCACAGTGTGTCATTGGCACACTGATGACGCTGTCCTCGCGCCCCAATAAGAACTCATTTTTCTGGGTTCTTTTTGGTCCAGAGGGATGCTGCGCAGTCTGGCTGCTGTGGTGTCCCTCCAGAGGGAAACAGGCTGCATTCAGTCTGGCCTTTTCGCAGGTATTTACCGGGCCTAATACTTACATTTAAAGTTGGAGGGTATTGATACTCAGTATGTTTGCATGGATAATTTCCTGTCCTTCTCTCCAGCTTTGATGATAAAGAAGGGTAAAGAGGGCAGCAGTGCCAGCAGTTGAAAACTATCTTGCAAAAAATGGTAGACTGTTCATAAAACATTTCAAATATATTTTTTTGATTTTGGTCCATACCACATTCATATAAGGAATAGCCTTTTTTTGTGTTTTATTTTTATTTTACATTCTTGAGTCAGTGTATTGGGTGCGAACTTCTCTGTCATCTTCTTCTCAAACCTGTATACATTAAAACAGTAATAGTCTTTTATGGAAGGTTCATATGATCATATCCATGTGGGAAGCTAGTCAAGTTACTCAGCTTACTGTATTGTGCATATTAAGTCGGAAAGAGAGAAGCAGTTACCACATGTTTTGGGTGTTTGTGTGTTTACCTGCTAAGAAAATGTTTTTTAAAATACAGTCAGCCCTCCATATCCATAGATTCTTTATCCACAGATTCAACCATCCATGGCTTAAAAACATTAAGACTGTTAAGGGGGGAATGAGCTCAGGCTTGCTAGAGAGGTTAAGAACAACAAAATGGGGTTTTGGGGGTATGTCCATAGCAAAAGTAAGAAGGAGGAAATGGTAGGGTCATTGCATGGAGAAGATGGTGAAATGCTAATACGAGGACAGAGAAAAGGCAGAACTATTCAACTTTGCCTCAGTCTTCTTAAAAAAGGGAAAGCGCATTCAACCTGAGGAACATGGAGCAGACGATGCAGTTGGGGGAATGCAGCACAGAATAAGTAATGAGATAGTACAGGAATACCTGGTTAATCTAAATAAATTCTGTAGGGCCTGTTGAACCACATCCACCATCTTGAGGGGAGAGAAGCAGGCAAGAAACAACAGGCTTATGCCTGCCAAGAAGAAGAGCCCTCCTCCCGACCACCATCTTGAGGGGAGAGAAGCAGAGTCATGATGTGTTATGTATTGTTAATCTGATATTGGAAACCACTTTGATCGTCCACGGAAAAGCGGTATACAAATAAAGCTTATTATTATTATATTAAAAGAACTGGGAGAAGGAATCTGAGAGTTGCTGGCAATAAACTTTGAGAATTCCTCAAGAATAGATGAAGTCCCAGTTGACTGGAGGAGGGCAAATGCTATCCCCATCTTGAAAAAGAGGACCCAAACAATTACTGCCTGGTTAGTCTGATATCAATACAAGGAATGATTCTACAGTAGACATAGTTTTTTGTGGGTTTTTCAGGCTATGTGGCTATGTTCCAGAAGGGTTTATTCCTGACGTTTCACCAGCATCTTTGGCTGGCATCTTCAGAGAATGGCATCTTCACAGAATGCTGGCATGGAAGAGGGTGGTGCTCTCTCTCTCTCTTTCTCTCTCTTCTTTACCCAGGGTCACACAGTGTGTGTGTGTATGCCCCACTCTTGTCCATGCTAGCATTCTCTGAAGATGCCATTCTCTGAAGATGCCAGCCACAGATGCTGGGGGACAATTGCTCTTTTAGGAAAGAGCTTACATCTGGCATCCCTCAAGGTGCCATTCTGTCCCCCATGCTATTTAACATTTACATGAAACCGCTGGGAGAGATCATCCGGATCATCCATTTTAACTCTACTGTGATCCCGCCTTGATGCATTGGGAGAGGCGGGAAGATAGAAATAAAAATTATTATTATTATTTATTATTAAATCAGGAGAAAATGCTATTTATAGTGTGGCTATATTAATAATATTTAGTGTTCTATGAATATATATGCTATATTTGGGAGAAAGTAATTTTTTTTCTTTTCAAAAAAAATTTCAGTTCAACTTTGTTGGAAGAATCCTTGGGCCCAGAGGGCTAACAGCTAAACAGCTTGAGGCTGAAACAGGATGCAAGATAATGGTCCGAGGCAAAGGCTCCATGAGAGACAAGAAGAAGGTAAGCATTTTCAAGGATAGAAGCTGTTCATCTGAGAAGCTTATTAATATGAATAGACACCATTTTGTAATGCATAATGTTATGAAAATAGTAAAAAAATGTCATTCTTAAATATAGACATACAATGGATTCTATAACATTTCGTAAAATAGTGGATATTTATCTGTAGCTAGGTTGTTTGTAAATAAGGTCATTTTGTGCAGGTTATTGAGGCTTCAGTTACAAAGAAATTGTATGTGTTTGGTTGAGGAGACTCTTCAAAATCTTGCTGGCAATAGAACACTTTACACCAGTTGTTGCCACCCCATTCTCAGCAGAGTTTCGTTGGTAAAGTGGCTCCAAAGTCAAGTAACATTGAGAGGGTATCTACTCATCACCATTAATCTCATGGCTGGGCTGGCTGGGGATGGTGTGGCACCAACCAGGGCAAAGTGTCATTGTCAGCAATTGCGGTGAAGCAGATGGCCAGCTTTATTCTCCACAGAGTATTGGAGCTAATGATTGGGCTACCCTCTCTCTTTTCCTCCCATCTTGTTTAAGTTAGTGAATGAGCACAAACACAGCTGGGTGCCGCAATCCCTGCAAATACAGAGGGACAATTGTGTGTAAAGGTTGTTTATAAAATACCAAATATGACTCCATTTCAGAAACTGTTAGCCTTTGGTCACTATGCCCTGAATAAAATAAAGATGGCAACATACAGCAAACTTGTCAGATTATCCCCACCTTCAGTTACCCTATCAACCCTGATCTTGACACACGTATAAAATATATTTTTTTCTAAAACTGTGAAGTAAAAAGTGAGCTTTTAAAATCCCCATTAATGTCTAAATGAAACACTTTCATTATGAAGCACTTTCACCAGGTGTATGTCATGTGTTCCTATAGAATTGGAAATGAAGTGAGTACAACCCCCCTCCCCCCATGTAGACAACCCCTGAGTTCGTTGCAAAACTACTTATGACAGCAGCTCTCTTAAGTAAACAGTTGAAGAGATTGTTCTCCTTCTGCAGGTCAAATACAGCATGAATCATCTGGAAAGGCACATGGTCTTATTCCTATCTTGAAAAAGGAGTACATTAAAACACTCCTGCTTGTTAAACGGAGAGAATCAGGTGGTTTAATTAGACATACTAATATGTATGCTATATTTGGGCGTGGGCAACATGCCATCAGTTGGCCATGTACAGCCCTGGCTGTTTTCCTGGTTTCCCTGTTGCTATGGCAGAGTAGACAAATTTCTCAGATTTGTATTTTTTAAGGAGAGGACTGTGTTCCTGGAAGCCTCTAGGAAGTGTGACTATACAAGTTGCACAAGGGGCATCCTGTTTTTTTTCCTCACAAAATAAAGGTTTTTACATTTCTAAGCTGAGACATAAATGTTCCTACTGCAGTACAGCGCGCCCGCGCCATACGCGGCCTTGAGCATACGTGCTCAAGCCGTGGGGCAGCGTGTCCCATTCAATTGAATGGGCGCGCGCGCCCGTTGCACCCTGTGTGCCGCCGCGCCGCCGCGCACGAGCCCCATTGTTTCCAATGGGGCTCGAGCATAGGCGGAATTCGCCTTACGCGGCGAGATCCGGAACGGATCCCCCGCGTAAGGCAAGGACGGACTGTAGTATGCAGCTATTTTGCTTCTCCTTTTGTGGGAGTGAGCAAATCAGCCAGCAAGGAACAGTTGAGAGTATTCCCCCCCCCCCAATTGCAAACCCAATTAATGATCTTCAAGTAAGCCATGGTACAAATCCATGATTTAGTTTTCTATCTTGGCATGTTTAAAAGTCACTAACTATAGCTTCCTAGTTTGTCTGTAATAGAATGTTATAGTTAACCGTTGTGTGTTTTTATTTTCCCTTGCACATGAAGGCGGAGGACAAAGCACTTGTTGAGGGGTGCATGAAGCTTAATAATTAATATCTTGGCTTACAAAAGGAAGATTGGATAATTAGAATGTTGACAATGTGTGCAAACAGGAAAAGGGATGAATGCTTGTGTGCTTTTCCTGTGACAGTAGATGTGTAATGTTTGTATGTTGTTCTGTTATTTTTTAATAAGGTACTCACCTTGATATTTTATCCAACTTACTATTCTAGTAATAGCTTGTCAAAATCACTCTCTTGTAGATAGTCTTCAATGAGTGACCGTGACACTGCCTTTCTGTGTTGATGGGATTGCCTGCTTTTTTGAGGCAAGAGGCTATGCTGATGGTTGATGGTAGGGTCTCTCACATCAGACAGGTTTTGTTGAGGAGCCAGATAGTGTGCCAAACAGTGTCATTCATAGGGGTGACACTGGTGATCGATTTCTTAGAGGCAAGGGCAGTGTTATCATAGCTGACATTTAATAATACTGCAGAGGAGGGAGGACTGGTAAATCACACCTGTATGTCTTACTTGAAAATCCAACAGTGAGTCAATCCAAAATAAAGTGAGAGATAGTGCCAGAATATGAGACTTGCCGGCCTAAAGACATTAATTAGCTACTGGTGGCGCAGTGGTTAAATGCCTGTACTGCAGCCATTCACTCGAAACCACAAGGTTGCGAGTTCAAGACCAGCAAAAGGGCCCAAGCTCGACTCAGGCTTGCATCCTTCCAAGGTCGCTAAAATGAGTACTCAGACTGTTGGGGGCAAATTAGCTTACTTGCTAATTAGCTTACTTGCTGTTCACTGCTATGATCTTTGGAAGAGTGGTAGATAACTACCAAAATTATTATTATTATTATTATTATTATTATTATTATTGCTGGTGAAGAGCAAATGTCAAGTACGAGTAGCACTGTGTCTAATGATGCAACTGGACTCAAGCCAAAAGAATGTGCAGCTGCTGAGGTTCTCAGAGGTGAAAGGAGTGTCTGAAGCTGCCTAACATAATATAGGAACATGGAATGTAAGAAACATGAATTATGAGAAGGTAGACATTGTGAAACAAGAAATACAATATATAAATGTTGCAAACACTTAGAGTGAGCTAGCTAAAATGGACAGGAGTAGAACACTTTGAGTCAGAAAATCTAAGAAGAAATGGGGTGGAGAGATGTAGCAAAGGTAGTTGGGATATAATGCAAAGTCTGACTGAATTATATCAATAAGACATCAGGGAAAACCCATCAATATAACCATAATCCAAGTTTATGCTTCAACTTCAGAGGCAGAAAGGAAGAAATTGAAAGATTCTGTACTGGAGTCCAGGAGGAAATTGACTACACACTGGAATAGGATATGTTGATAATCATAGATTGGAATATAGAAGTAAGAGAGCAGAACCAAAGTGTGTCCTTCTCCATCATTGCCCATCATAGGATGAGAATGGGGGGCTGTTCCCCTCTCCACCAGCCAGCTAGCAGCATTTGTCTGAAGTGCATCCAGTTAGTCAGTTTTCCTTTTGTTCTTATCTGTGAGATTTCAGTGCCTGCCACCAAAAGAGGTGCACAGATTCATGCAGCGAATCCCTGGCTTGCACCTCTCTTGTCTCAGAAGCATGAACTGAAGGTAGCAGAGGAGGTGGTGGCAATCCAGACATGGCTGAAGCAGATGCTGCTGACTGGCTGCTCCACAAAGCAGGGAGTGGCGGTGGCAGCAAGAGGACAATCTTGCGTTTTCCTTATCCCATGACTGCTGAGGAAGGAGAAGGGCATGTGAGGAGCTCACCAAACACTTCCAGCAGGGTGGGAAGCAGGAAGGAAAGAAGAGCTGGATGGTAGTGCTGCCTCCTTGTTGTCTCACCTGTCCTGCAGTTTGCCATTATCCATGGTGTAGCTTATTCGCACAAAGCTCAGGGATGCCTCCCCCATGAAAAGGAGTAGGCAACCTTTTTGAGCTGGGGGCCAGGTTGCTGTCCCTCAGACAATTGGGGGGGCCGAAGCAAAAATAAATAAATAAATAAATAAATAATATAGGACATTTTCAAATGTAGGACACATTTTTAAAAATTGAGGACATGTGAAAAATTGATGATTTTTTTTTAAAAAGTCAATATAAATGCATGTTTGTTAGGCATGATCAAAATGGAGGACATTTGGGCCTCAGAAGCTGGCTATATCAATATCACCACCTTCATCATCATCATCATCACCACTATCATTGTTACAGCAGACCTTTTAGCATTAAATGCACCGAAAATACACAGAAATGCACTTTGGAAAGTCACACTCACCAAATGGAATGGAAATCCTCCTCCTCCTCTTCTGCTTCCTCTTCCTCCTTCCTTACTTCCTCCCTCCTCCTTCTCTTCCTCCTCCTGCTCCTTCCTTCCTCTCTCCCCCTTCTTCCTCCTCCTCTTCCTCCTCCTCCCCTTCCTCCCTCCCTCCTCCTCCTTCCTTCCTCCCCCCTCCTCCCTCCTCTTCCTCCTTCCTTCCTCCCTCCTCCTCCTCTTCCTCCTCCTTTTCCTCCCTCCTCCTCCTCCTCCCCCGCCCCCTTCCTTCCCTGCCCGGAGGGGAACAGGCAGGGCCAAGGAGCCTCGCTGGAGCGGGGCTCCTTGGCCCTGCCCGCCTGCCCGCCAGCAGAAGCAGCCAGGCAGGGCCGTTTGCGTGAGAGGCCGGGCCTTTGACCTCTCACGCGAGCGGCCCAATCCTGCTGCTGATTGCTGCCGGCGTGGGGCCTTTGGCAATCGGCGCAGGACTGGGCTCGGGCCGGTCCCAAGGTCTTGCCGGGCTGGATGTGGCCCACGGGCCGGGGGTTGCCGACCCCTGCCCATGAATATAGGTGGTGTGCTATATAAGAACATGATAGAAATTGAGAAAATTGGTTTGGATAGTCAATTTGGCTAGTAGGATAATAGTGTTCTTTATCTACATATTTCTATGCAGGGTTTGCTTGTCTATAACAGTGTCAGGACTAGTTACTTACTTTGTTTTTATTGTATACTATTTGGTATTATTTTAGAGATATTTTAATCATGTAATGTTGTTTTAGATTGTACGCTGCCTGGTATTTATTTATTTATTTATTTATTTACTTATTTAGCCCTTGCTATGTAAAGTGCTGTGCAAACTTTACAGCATTCTATAAATAAATGTTAATAATAATAACAGTTGAACTCTCCCCCCAGACACAAGCAATCAGGCTTCTGTAGATGAGCAGAAAGCTGTTTATTCCTATGGTCATAGAGGATTAGAAGTGATCAGTATGGCATCTTTGGACAGAACTAAAGTACAAGAACACACAGTCAAATAAAAATACAATGAGTCCTTCCTATATGTGCGGGATCCATTCCAGACTCCCCCCCCCCCATAAGCGAAAAATGCATATGTTGGAATCCTATTGATTCCTATGGCGGCATACTCCCGTGAATGGTGCTGTGCACACGCCTGCAGCTCATGCACCATTTTGTCCTCCTGGGCTTGCCGTATGCATAAGCTCAAAGCTGCATATGGCAAGCCTGTGTATGACGCTGGTGTGCTGTATTTGAAAGGCTTTAGCTCCACCGTGCACAATTGGCAGGCTTAAAATATTTCACAGTTCTGAAAACACTTGTTTGGTTGTTTATCCTTCTTTCCCAGGGTGCTAAAGGAAGTAGTAAGTGAAAACAGAGGCCTCCAAAAGCCTTTAGAAACTCTTAAAGAAAAAAACAAAACAAAACACTCCCTCACATACCTTTACCAAGCATTCAGCAGACTTAATTAATACAAGTCCTCTCTCTAAAGTTTAATTTATTTATTTACGGTATTTATACTCCTCCCTTCAGCCCTAAAGGCTTTTAGAGCAGATTATTATTATTATTATTATTATTATTATTATTATTATTATTATTATTATT
>NC_056522.1:77565072-77622598 GCF_019175285.1 Sceloporus undulatus | reverse complement strand
TTAATACAATTATCTGCCCCCAGGCTTACAATCTAAAAAGGCATAACACAAAAGGAGAAGGGAATGGTGCTGGGGAAGCGATCAGGTCCAGCATTTCTTCTCTCCCATTCAGGCCTGGACCAAGGCAGATAGACTGGAGGGAGGGCTCTGCTTCTTAATCTCGGCTAGGCCCAATGGAGCTGGTCCTGCATCTCTTTCTCCATGGCCAGATATTTTAAACATATAAAAGCACCACCCATTTTGCTATCTATATAACTATTAATCTAAGCAGCACCCTATGTTACCTGTTTGTTAAACCCATATAACCCCTTTTATATTTTCCCCAAAATATCACAGCCCAGTTCTGTATAACATGCCAACTCGCAGGAATAATATATCATTATAAATCTATACTGTATCTATGTATACCACGGTGTACCTAGGCATACATATGTCAACACTTCTATACACAGCATCAAACTACAGTGGTACCCCGGGATACGAATTACCCAGCTTACGAATTTTTCGGGATACGAAAAAATCCCATAGGGATTTATTGTTTCGGCTTACGAAGGTTTTTTCGGGTTACGAAAAAACCTCGGCGCTATTTCGCCACCGGAGGGCAGCAGAGAGCTATTTTTTTTCCATTAGCGCCTATGGCAATTCAGGTTACGAAGGTTTTTCGGGTTACGAAATTAGCCGCGGAACGAATTAATTTCGTAACCCGAGGTACCACTGTATCATATCTGGATCAAATGCATATCAGTTAGCACATATAGTGCGTAGAATGTTACTGCACCAGAAGAAGCCTTGGTATGCCAGGAAAAAGTAAAGGGCCATGCAGAGCGCTGCATGCACGAGCCCCATTACTTCTAATGGGGCTTGAGCATATGCGTTTTCCCCTTATGCAGGGGGTGGGGTGGGTTCCGGAATGGATCCCCTGCATAAGGGAAGGGTGCACTGTATATCATGTCACATACATCTCAGTTGGATCAAATACATGGTGTTCTGCATCTGATACAGATGTTTCATCTGTCCATAGTGATATGAAAGGAATGAAATCCTACATCTTTCCCATAAAGAGGTGTAAAGTTCCTTTTTACACATCCTTTTGAACTCAGAAAGTAAGCATGAGAGTTCATCAACATTCTCTTTCATTTCTTGCTAATGATATTCAGTAGGAATTTGTTTACAATAGGTGTTTGTCTAATGAGTTACTGACAAATTCATAATGCATTAAAAGTATCTCTAGAAACATAAATGGTGACAATATACTTAACAAAGTGTATAAATAGCTTCTGAAAGTAGAGATAAAAGATGAATCTGTAAAAGAATATATGTAATAATGTGCATCCAAATTTTGGGCATAATGTCCATATGAATGAATGTATGGGGGGCAAATGTGGTCCAAATATATAAATTTTACTTTCTGTAGCTTTAAAAGAAAACTTATATAAGATGATTTATGAATGGTATTAAACCCCAAATAAGCTGTCAAAAATGGCAATATTGGGGATGTCAGGATAGGGGAGGTTCTTTTTTTCATATATATTTGACCTCTATGAAGGTAGAACGTTACTAGTCTAAGATATATATGTTAATCCAAAAAATGTTAAAGCTAGATTTTATAATGTTACCAGAAACATTTTTGTTAGGCATTATGGATAAAGAACTGGATAAATATGGATCTCTTCTTCTATATATGACAACACCAATAATATTATTTGCTCAAACGTGGAAATGGACTAAAGCACTGACAATAGAAGAATGGATTGTTAAAGTTGCTGAATTAGCCCAAGTAGCCAAATTAATGTGAGTTCTAAAGGATAAGACAATTGAAGACTTTGATCTTGTATTAAAAAATTAATCTTTAACAATCCAGAAAAAGCATACAGTTGCTTGTTTCAGTTGTTTAAAATTTTCTGTTTACACTCCCCATATAATGCAGGGCAGTGTGCTGAGAAGAAAAGAGCTATAAATTGTGATTCCCCTAAAGCGGTTTAATGTAATTTATTTTAAAACTAACCAACTGGTGCATGGTTTAAAAAGTAACCTAATCCACTGATTGAATTCTGATCTTGATATTAAACCTTGATGATGCATTGTTTCATGTTCCTTTCAGATTAACGGATAAAGAACAGACCTTGTTTCGTAGCTAGTTCATTCTGAGATTTCTACTATCTTAAGTGTTTTCAGGATTACTCAGTTAGTGACAACGATCAAATGGAGTAAAGAGAGACACCATAATTGAAGTAATTTGAACTAAATGTTACTTCTATCTTTTTATATTGTGTCCTGCCATATTTAATGTAAAGATTATTATCCTGGAATGATAAACATAGGATTGCTCTGATGTGTTATACGAAGGGTCCAGCTATTCAAGAATTCTAACAGTATTGAGTGAAATATCTCTAGCAAGACCTTTTAGCTCAAGTGTACTTGCTACAGGCTTATTGTATATACTCGACTATAAGTCGACCCAATGCATAAGTCTGGGTAAGTTTTGGGACCAAAATTAAGGATTTAGGTATAATACATGGATACGTCAAGGGTAAAACTCTCAGCACCCTTCATCCCCCTCCTCTGCAGTTCAGTTGTCCCCTCTGGAGACAGCTGGGCTGGGGAGGAAGCTTGAGGGGGGCGGGTGCCTGCCTTGCTTCCATCTCCCTACCTTGGCTGTGGGGCAGCCATGGTGGGGATGAGGCTTGGGGAGCAAGTGCTTGCCCTGCCTCCTCCTCCCCATCTTGGTTGCCTTCCATGGAGCAGCCATGGTTGGGACGAGGCTTGTGGGGGCAAGGTTTGTCCTTCATCCTCATCTCCAGGCTGACTGTCTCTCGAGGGTCAGCCATGCTGGGAGTGAAGTTTTGGGGAGGGGTGCTTGCCCTACCTCCTCCTCTGCAGCCCACCTGTTCTTTTGGGATACAGCAGGGGTGAGGAAGAGCCTGTTACTGCACTGACCCATGAATAAGTCGACCCATATTTTTTGGGTTAAGTTTTTGACAAAGGTTTCCTAATTATAAGCAACTGCATTGTCAAAAGAAATTTTTTTCTCGTCATTTTATTTTATTTACAGCTTTTTGGCAAATTTATATGATTTATTTTTGTTTTGTTTGTTTTTTAAAAGGAAAAAGTATTTCTTCTCTCTGTTTTTTACTTAGCAGTTTTTTTATTATCCTGTGTGGAAGTAAGTTCCAGTCTTTTGAGTAGGTTTTATAGGATTGCAGCCTATAGACTCTCCTCCCTCCATAACTGTCATCTTCTGGCCTATGAGGGAGTTGACCAGGCAGGCTCAGCTCCATCAGGGCTAGTCTGGAAGAAGAGACTCCTCCCTCCATAACTATCACCTTCCGGCCTGCGAGGGAGTTGACCAGGCAGGCCCAGCTCCACCAGGACTAGCCTGAAGAAGAAGAGCCCTCTCTCCAGTCCATCTGCCTTGGTCCAGGCCTCAGAGGGAGAGAAGAATGCTGGACCTCATCCCCTCCCCCCTCACCATTCCCTTCTCCTTTTGTGTCATGTCTTTTTAGATTGTAAGCCTGAGGGCAGGGAACCGTCTGTTATCCCCTCTGTTGTAAGCCGCCCGGATTCCCAGTGATTGGGCGGCATATAAAGAAATATAATAATAATAATAATAATAATAATAATAATAATAATAATAATAATACCATGCTAAAGAAAAATGATTTGAGAGTAGATAACTATTTAGCATTTTAAGTGAAGACATATAAAGTGGGACCTAGGTATCCACTGGGGTTTTGTTCTAGGAACCCTCTGTGGATACCAAAATCCATGGGTACTCAAGTCCCATTAAATATAGTGGCATAGTAAAATGATGTCCCTTATATAAAATGGCAAAATGAAGGTTTGTTTTTAATATTTTTATGTTTTATATTTTTGGAATATTTTCAGTCTGTGGATGCTTGAATTTGTGGATAAAAAAATCCAAGGATATGGAGGGCCAACTGTAGTGATCTTTTTATACTGTAATGTCCTGCTGCCTCTTTGGCCATTTACCTGGAGCTATGAGCCTGACATCTACTGAGGATTGGAGGGCTGGCTGAAACTATGGTGGATGTATGAACTCCATAACCCCCAGGAAAGGTTTAGAGAGAATGAAAGTGTAGGGGAATCCTCCTCCCTTCATAAGTAGCCTTCTGCTTGGTGTATGACATTTAGGGGGTGATCTGCCCCTTCCTATTTCCCATTTCACTGATGCAGCCATACCATAGGGATTGTAAGGAGAGTAATCTGTTTCCTAGTAAAACTGATGTGAATGAAAGCAAAGAGAGAGTCCTGCCTTGTACCTTCCTTCCTGCCAAAATTATTTGCAGGAGAGGGGTGTTAATCCTGAATAGTGGCCCTGGGAGGAGGTGGCGGCTTGTGGGATGGAATGAGTTCAAAGCCTATGTGCATGCATGCACATATATGCTTTGCTGCTGCCCAGCCAGTATCGCTTGTCACCCTTGAAGATGTAAAAGTTATATCTTGAGCTATCACAAAATCTGGATCCAAGCCAATATGCTTAGCAGTGTGCTTTGTATTCTTCCTGTGCTTGTAATTGGAGTAAGTTCCTTTTATTCTGCTTTTTGTAAAGTTTTTGCTTGAAATAACAACAATACAACTGATCATTTACCACTCTGGCATCTTTTCTGATTTATTTGGCTCTTAACCAGTTTTTAGAATACATTTTAATTAAAGAGCTTCTTTTGCTGGTTTTAAATAACATTTACTGTATATACTCATGTATAAGTCTAGAAAATTAATTTAAAAAATTGACTCCCAGAAACTTAGCTGAATTATCCATGGGTCAGTGTAGGTATTGTAACTTAACTCTTATTTAAAAACAGGAACTATCGTCTGGTGAAAGGCAAGAATGTAATCTGTCCTGGAAGCACTGACCTCGCTCTACTCTCTTATCCATCCACCTTTAGTGGTAGCATAACCAGTTATGCCTGCTGGAATTTTGTAAATTCTTTGTCATTGTTTTCCTTTGCTTCATCCTTTAGAGCTTTTGTTACATGCTGATAAGTTGTACCCTCAATTTATACACGGGTCATATCAAAATCCATAATTTTGGCCCCCAAACCTGGCCTCAACTTATACAGGAGGTCGACTTATAGTCGAATATATACAGTAAACATTTAAAAAACATTTGAAATTTTAGTTGAAGCATGAGGAATAGCCATTCTTTCAATGTAGTGAATATAGAAAAAAATCTTCCATTTTTTCCTTCCCCCACCCAAAATGTTTTAATTATTTTGTCAACAAAGAGCCCAACTATATTTCTTTTAAAAAATGAATTATTTTTATTCAGTATCCAATAATCACATATACATTCCAACATAAATGCACGTAGACAATCTCAATTTCACCCCTTGTTTCCTCCCCAGCCACCCAAAGCCTACTTTGCCTTCCTCTCCTCCTCCTCCAACTCTTTGTCCTTCTGTTGCTCAGCCCTGGAGTGCAGGAAGCACAGCACTGGAGTCTCAGCAGGTCCGGAGCTAAAACAGACTGCGAGGTCATCCAGCCGGGCACCAGAGCCCTCTCCAAGACTGGGCACTCCGGAGTGTCACCCTCGGAGCTTCCTTCCATCCAGGTCCCAGGCTTGGGCATCCCTTGCTAGAAGGAAGGGACCTGGATGGAAGTTCTGAGGGCGGTGTTCCGGAGTGTTCATTCCTGGAGGAGGCTCTGGGGCCCACTGACTGGAGTGCCGCTCTTGGAGTTTCCTTCCATCCAGATCCCATCCTTCCAGTGAAGGGATGCTCAAGCCTCGTGGTTCCTGCTGGCTCCATCAGGCCTGGGCGAGCCCCTCCGACTGCCCCAGTGGTCACGCACTCGCCCAGGCCTGACGTCGGGGGCAAGATGAACTGTGAGGCTTGAGTAGGAAGGGACATTGATGGAAGCTCCGAAGGCAGAGCTTCGGGGTGCCCATTCCTGGAGGGGGGCTCTGGGGCCCAGCTGGATGACCTCGCGTCCTGTTTTGGCTCTGGACCTGCTGAAGCTCTGCTGCTCATCCAGTCGAGCCCCAGAGCCCCCTGCCCTCCAGGGCTGAGCGACAGAAAGACGAAGAGTTGGAGGAGGAGGAGGAGAGGAAGGCAAGGTAGACTTCAGGTGGCTGGGGAGAAGCCCCTTCTCTGAGCTATGTCCCCCCCGGTGGCCTCCTCCTCCTCCTCCTCTACTTCCTCCTCTTTCCTGCTACTGCTTCTTCTTCCCTCCTCCTCCTCCTCCTCCTCCTCTTCTTCCTTCCTTTTCCTTTTCCCACCTGCACCTCTGCATCTTCCTCCTCTCACTTTCTTTTGCCGTGCTGCGCACATGCCTTTCTCCTCTTCCCCTCCTGTCCCCCCTTGTACTTGCCATCTGCGTATGCTCAAATGCACGGATGGCAAGTCTGCGTATAAGGAAGGCCCACTGTAATTCGTGTCTCATAGCTAATTTAAATCATAATATCTTTTGCATCCATGTATTAATTTCAAACCAAAACTTCCTTACTCTTTTACATTTCCACCAAATGTGAAAGAGTGGTCCTATTTTTATTTTTACATTTCCAACAGATATTACTTGTCTCTTTGTACAACATAGCTAGTTTAACTGAGTTCATATACAGCTGAAATATATTTCTAGCTTTTTTAAAAAATCGCATATCTATTTTGCTTAAATTTGGGCACATCTTCTATTATCTGCAGGAAGTTGCCTAGCCTCTTATAGCTTCATTGACTTGACTTCACCATACTAGTATCCTCTTGGGCATGGTGCTAACTTTTCAAGATTGCAGTATACATTATAGCTGAGTTGTTATTTATTTGGTTTTGCATGGTCTCTTTGACTCACACAAATGGGCCAATCTGCAGCAGTGATTCAGAGTCTTCTAGACTTCTTTAGCAATATTTTTGACTGCAGTTTTGCCCACTACAGTGTGCATGCCAAAGCATGGTTTGCACCTTTCTCCTCAGTGCTAGCAACAGCATTTGGCATTTCAACAACTATGCTGGCACTCCATGGTTCCAATCTGACATCGATCTCAATCTCCACACCATACAGATCATTCTCCTTCTAGACGTCAATGCTTTTCAAGGGATTGATTGTCCAGGCAGTGGCCATCTTTTTGTGACACTTTGACAGTTTCATCAGCCTCATCTGCATCTCCCTAGACATACAATCTCTTCATATCTATAATCTGAATACTGAAAACGGAAGGCAACCACCTCTCCATCATCATTGGACTGTTTTGCCTGAAGTCTGTGACCACTGTGGGGTTGGAACTCTGCCTGACACCCAAGTCATTATTGAAAACCTTGCATGACACTCATCTTCAGCTCTCCACTTTGTTTTCTTGTCCTTTGAATGCCATTGCATCGTGTCTGGCCAAACTATGGCCTCTCGATATCAGTCCACTACCTCTTTCTTAACCAACCAACACAAGCTATACCAACCCCATCAGGGTACCATTTTCAGTATCTAAGGAACTGCAGTGTGCTGCAACTGCATCAACCATGACATAATCACATAATCCTTCCCACAAGGGGTTGAATCAGATGTGGATTATGAAGCCAACACCTCCTCTTCTTCACCTGAACTCATTGCCACCTTGCTAGACGTCTTTGTTGGAGGCCAAGACAGTCTTTCACCATCGGAGCACAGCCATTTGTGTACAAATCAGGTTCAATAGGTAGGTAAGGTATGCTGGAGATGCACAGATGTTGATGCCCCTGTCATTCTTTGGGATTGTGAACTACCCCAAGAAAAAGCCTTCATAGCTGTGTTACAGAAAAATTCATTTGATCTCACCTCTGTAAAGGAGCTCTTGAGTTGAGGCCCTGGCGATGGGGATGCTAAATGGATAACCCCTTGACAGTGGGATGAAAAGGAACTCAATTTCACAGATTATTATTAATACTCCTAGGAGACCAACATCTCTGACAAGGCTCTGTGAGACTCAGGCAAGAACAGTCTCTAAGAAGATTGGAAGTGCTGTGATTGTGCATGCGACTGGCAAGGCCAAACTGTAGACAGTGGAAAGATTATTCTTGAAGCTGATGAGATGACAAGTTTCTTTGCAAATGCTTTTGGCAATGGTCCACTTTAACACCTGTATTGCTACTAAATAACCTCTCCTAATCAAATTGGTCCTTCACTTTGGGGAATGAACCAGAGAAGTAGACTCCAGCACAAGGTGACAGCACGATGCATAGTCTTGATTTTGCAGTCACAGAGATGATGAGAGGTAGTGTTCTGTTGCACAGAAAGCACATAAGCCTCTATGTCAGCAGTTTTCAGCCTCTGGGTCACAACCCCATTTGGGGTTGAATGACCCTTTCACAGTGGTTACCTAAGACCATTGGAAAACACATATTTCCAATGGTCTTAGGAACAGAGACACAGTTGGGTGTCACCACAACATGAGGAACTGTATTAAAAGGCCACAGCATTAGGAAGGTTGAGAACCACTGCTTTATATGAACGACTGTCACAACCTTCCTGTCTTCTTCTGGAAGCTTTCCAAGAAGGTGGGGCACACCCTCCCATAGACACTGCTAGTACGCAGCCAGGCATACATGATAATTAGTGATCATGAGGGAGAGGACAGCAGTTCAATAAATTGTCCAGTTAAGGTTGTGTAGCTTAGAACCCTCCTTGTCTTAAGAACGGAAGTTTGCCCCTTTGTTTGTCTTGAGATGTTTCCACAGTGATCAAGTTGGTGAAGAGATGATTGCACCCCTCATCTTGTACCATGTATAAAAACCCAGAACATCTGGAATCTGATGAGATGACCAACATGTTTTTCCAAGACCGATGTGAAATGCAAAGGAAGGAAGTACTGCTGATAATGAAACTGATTCTCAATCATCTTAAAAACCAGATCTAATGTCAGAGATGAAGTGGGCATAACCTGAATTCCTACCTACAAAACACTTCAAGATGATTGTGCTTTCTACTATGCTCATTTGTGTGGGTGACAGGTTGGCAAAGATCAATCTAAGAGACCCCTATTTTTATATAAGCATCTGTCCACAACAAAGAAAGTACCTGAGATTCACTTTCAACCTGTTGTGGTTCCAATCTTTTCCAGCTCAATTATTTTAGAAAGATTTCATTGTCTGGTCTTTTCCTGTGAACCTAACTTTTGCAGCTGTTCCTGCAGATGCCTGATCTGGCCACCATGACACATGCCATGCTTACATCCATTTGGAATTACTGTAACTTGTTGTCCATGGGGCTGCATTTGTAGAATGTTCAGAAACTTAGGACCCAAACAGACAGGCGAAAATAAAGATGCTTCAAGTCACTTTGAAGGTATGCTGTTTAAAGGATTCATGTGTCCTAAGAGTCCGGAAGCCACGCCAAAGCCATGCTCCAGTCCTAAGGACTGGAGCACAGCTTTTGCGCAGCTTCTAGCCTCTTAAGATGCATGTGTCATTTAAACAGCATACCTCCAAAGTGACCCGACATAGCTTTATTTTGACCTGTCTGTTTGGGCCCTTAATTGGTACAAAGAGCTGTAACTGGAGATGGTTAGAGGGATCATGCAACTTCCTTGCTCCAACAGCATCATTAGCTGCCATGTTTCCAGGAACAATTCAGAGTGTTTGTTATGACCTATAAAGCCCTATACTGTACAGCTTAGGTGCAGGTTATATGACCGACTGTTTCTCCCCATATGAGCCTGCCAGGATCATGAGTTACACAGGAGAGGCATTCCTCTCAATCTCACCACCTTTCAGGTTATGATGGTGGGCCTTCTCAATTCCTGCCCCCTAGACTTTGGAACTCTTTCCCTAGGCAGGCTAAGATGGCCCCCTCCTTTCTGTCGGCAGGTGAGGACTTTATTTATCCAGACAAGCTTTTTAGAACTGAAGGTTTTTAACAAAAGGGTATTGTTTTAAATTGTATAACTTTTTTTAAAAAAATAAATGTTGTTGTTATTATTATTATTATTATTATAGTTTATTTCTGTAGTGCTGTAAATGTACGCAGCTCTGTACATACACATGATTAAATCAATAAAAATAAAACCTGCCAATGGTGTACAATCTACAAAATATGTATAAAACAATAGGTAATAATATAAATAGAATTGGTTAAAATAAACAGGCAACAATTAAAAACCACAACATCAACTATCCAATCAAAAATCAGATAAATAATCACACAGTGCCTGGGAACGCTTCCCTGAACAGGATGGTCTTCAACTCAGACTTAAAAGTGGTCAGAGAAGTGATGACCCGTGTTCGTGGGGGAAGAAGGTTCCAGGAGTGAGAAGGGACAAATCCGAGATGGGGCAGTGGAGATCCTAGGCTGGGAAAGGAGCCTGTAGAAAGAGAGAGATTAAAGATAAAGAGAAGCGAGGGGAGGAAAGAAGGGGCTATAGAGATTAGAAGGCGAGAGGGAATTGGATCAAGAGAACAGGTTGCAGGTTTGGAAGAGGAAACATGGAGAATTTTTTAGTTGAAGATACCAGAAGATTAGTGATGGAAGACAAGTCAGGAAGAACTATATCAGATCAGATAGTAGTGATCTTAGTAATGAAGTAGTTGATGAAGTTGGTAGGGGAAAATAATGAAGAGACGGGGGAGAAGAAGATTTTAGGAAGGAGTTGAAGCAGGAGAACAAATGCTGCAGGTGCCTCTCATTGGCACAGATCAATGATTTATAGTAATTGTTTTGCCATAGACAGGGCATGTGAGAGGGATAAAAGGACGAATTTATAATGAATAAAATCGGCCCACTCCTGGGACTTTTTTCAAAGACATCCAGCTGCTTGAGAGCAGGACCAGAGGAACGTAACAATGGGAGTAAGCCAGGGCTGAGACCTATTCGTAGAGGTAGACACATGCACAGAAATAGGGGCAAAGCTGTCAAGAGTTGAAGAAAGAGTAGAGTTATTGGTTTAATCTGGTTTTAAATTTTTTGTATGTTTTTAAATGCAATCTTTCTAATGTCTTTAATATCTTTCCTTGAGCCCCAGTCTGGGAAGGAACATGAGATTAGATAAAGTTGTTAACTTTGTAGTAGTCACTTCATATTTAACTATTAAAATCAAATGCATCTGGGTTGAACATCTCTGGACAATTTTACGTTGTCATGTGTTGGAAATTGATAGTACTGTGTTTGCTGTTCCCAAACATTTTGATAAGTTATCTCTTGCAGCAAGTTCTGTGCACTCAACATTCAGTATTAACTCCAAGGCTGCCTTTCTTTGGTAGTTCAGGGCCAAGCAGATTCTTATCATCAATGACATGGCTCCATGGCCACTTATCAAATGCTCCAGTGGTTCTGTGTGTCTCCACTTTCCCTTTCTGCCTAAAAGCAAGGCTCTGCAGTGGGGATTGGCAAAGAAGTCTCTGCTACAACAACAAACGAGCAGTAGGCTTACACTTAGACAGACTGAACAAAAGGGGAACAACAAGAGATCTGTGTAATAACTAGACTATTTCTATTCACAAGATATATATGTCAAGGTACATAATTACAAGAGACAACAATGATAGCCAATATATATCTGAAGAGTGGAGTGGTAACAGTCCATGTGAACAATGTTGCTGATTTTAGCAGTGAAAGTGGTTCTACTGCCGCAACATAATATTAAAGTCCAAAATCTAAAAAGCAATAATAATGGATGATGCTTGGAGCAAGTAAACTTGAAGTTGGAACTGATAATATTGGCTGGTAGCAGGGTCCTTATAGGTTGAATTCAGATGGGACGGCTACCTCCGGAGTCCTGTGTGGCCGTTTCGACTCACCAAGGTCTTCATCAGCATATTAATTTCATAACCGGATTAATATAGTACATTGTGTGTTCCATACTTCTAAATGCACAAGGTTGACAATCAAAGATACATTAATTACCATCAGTAACATAATACACAATAAAATATAATATAATTGACAAACAAAATTGAATCATTATATCTTACCCACAACATTAAACAGCTTGGCTTGACTGATAAGAAGAATGCTGGTACAAGTTCACAGGAATAGTAAGTCATAATATACTCTACCTCAGCAATAGGCTGCAGGTGATAGAATGATGCATTGAATTCTCTTAAAGGTATATCCTCTAGAGACATACTATCCTACATGTCCCATAAAGTAAGCCCAAACCATAGCTGAATGCATAATAACACTTATAATAATTGAAAGGTACCTAACAACTCTGACTCATTCTAAATACATTATGAGCATAATATAGCTCTATATAATCTGCCTGTCCTCCTTCCCATATCCATATCTGTCTCTGATATGTACAATATTAACCAATATATACAATTTCATAAAAAAAGAACTTAAATCCAACCGATCGTTTAAACCCTTGGGTATGTTTGATGACAACTTATGAATCCAAAATGATTCTCTTTGTAGGAGTTTAGTATGTTTGTTACCACTGTAAAAAGTACCAAACTTGACTTGTTCAATTACAAAGAATTTTAAGGATTCTGGAGAGTGATGTAATTGTGACCAATGTGTGACAAATGAGGTATCTAAACTTTTATTTTGGATGGTACTTTTATGTTCCGATATTCTAATTCTTAGAGGTCTTGAAGTTTGTCCTACATATATCTTCTGACAAGGGCATAAAATCACATAAATGACATTCAGGGAGTTACAATTAGTGAATGAGTTTAATTCATAACATTCCTTTGATATGGGATGGATAAAGGATTTTATGTTTAAAGATTGTTTGCAACAGCTGCAATGGCCACATCTGTGATGTCCTCTTACATGAGAAAGCTCCTGAGCATGTTTATAAAAATCTGTATGCACTAAAGAGTCCTTGAGATTTCTAGTTCTCTGAAAAGTTATAATGGGTGCCTGTGCACAGCCTGGAATGTTCTGAACTATATGCCAATGTTTTTGTATAATATGTTTGATATGATGAGCAGCATGAGTGAAGGTGAAGGATCCTATAATCCTGTTCTCAGTTGTACTATTGGAAGGGAGAAATAATGTGGAGCGATCTTTGAGGGAAGCTCTGTATCTAGCATGTTGGACTATATGAGGAGGAAAAGCTCTATCCTGTAATTCTAATTGATACTGATCAGCTGCCTTTTCATAATGAGTGTTGATGGAAGAATTTCTTTTTAATCTTAGGAATTGAGAATATGGTAAGTTTTTTTTCAGATGATGAGGGTGACAACTGGAAAAATGTAGCATGGAATTACGGTCCGTGGGCTTGTGAAAATTACGGACTCCAATCTTATGATTGTGAATGTAAACTTCTACATCTAAAAAAGAAATATGCTGGGTGTTGGACTGGCATGAAAATTTAATATGTTGCCTTACAGAATTCATCCAGGTGAAAAAGTTCTCAACTTTAGATCTATCAGAAAATATGACAAAAATGTCATCAATATATCTTCCATAATATTGTAAATATTTATGAAAAGGATTCTTATCTGGATTAGTAATATATGTAGATTCTAAATGAGCCATGTATAAATTGGCAATGCTTGGAGCTGCTGGGCTACCCATCGCTACCCCTTTAATTTGAAGGAAAAATTGAGTGTTAAACCTGAAATAGTTCTTTTCTAAAATAATATCCAGAATATCCAATAAGAAATGAATGGGAGGTTTTTTCACATTTTTAGAGTGCAGATAAAGTTCTACAACATCTCTGGCTTCAGCATGGGGAATGGAAGTGTATAAAGAATTTACATCCAAGGTGACCAAACATCCCTCAGGATTAATCTCTGTGTTCTCTATACTCTGTATGAAATGACGGGTATCTTTAATATAAGAAGGTGCTTCAATTACTAATGGTGCCAGGAATGAATCCAAATATTGGGATAAAGGTTCCAAAAGGGACCCTGACCCTGAAATGATAGGTCTACCTGGTGGAGGAAAACCTTCCTTATGAATTTTAGGTAATACATAGAAAATAGGAATACGGGGATATTCCTGTATCAAAAATGATGCTGTAGAGGAATCTATGTATCCCAACAATTCTGCTTCTTGTATTAAAATTTTAATTACAAATTTAATAGAGCTAGTGGGGTCTTTGTTCAAAGCTTGGTAACTGATGTGATCATTAAGTTGACGAAGTACTTCTTGTAAGTAATCCTTTTTATCCAAGAGTACTATAGCTCCCCCTTTGTCAGCTGGCTTGATTACTATCTCCTGTTTCGAGGCTAACTTTTGTAAGGTGCAATGTTCCTGATAACTTAAATTGTACCATGGTTTCCTTAAAGAAGCCTCTAATTTTTCAACATCTCTTAATACTACCTCCTCAAAGGTAGCTATATTGTGATTGCACACAGGGGGAATGAACTTGGAAGGGCGTTTGAAAGTATGTTGGAAATTTTGGGAAGAATCCCCAAAGAAAAATCGCAATTTGAGTTGTCTTATAAGTTTAAAGATATCTATTCTGGTTAGAAAAGAATTATAATTAGGGGTGGGTACAAATGAAAGGCCTTTATTTAACAACAAGTGCTCTTCATGGGACAAATTGTAAGAGGACAAATTTACCACTAGGTCCTTGTCCTTCTTTTTTGATTGTATTTGGAATTGCGAGGACCTGTTCGTGTGGTTCTGCGTAATCGTGGGCCTGTTTGTAAAAAACCTTCATCTGAGTGTTCCTCTCTAGTGGATGTATCTGTGGAATATCCTCGTTCATCCGAGGATTCCCCATCTGAGGAAAAACTAGGTCTCTCTGCAAAGCGTACTTTCTTGCTAGATGAACTCTTCAGCCAGGGATAAACTGTTTCATTAACATAATCAAGTTCATCACGTTTAAATTTTTTAATTTTGTACGCCTTGAGTTCCTTTGTAAAAGAGTCCAAATCTCTTTCTAACAATTCCATACGTTTTTTTAATATCCTGACTAGAAAGATCTGAAGATAATTGAGCCAATGATTCATCAATCTTGAGTTTGGTTTGTTCTAATTCTGAATTAAGTCTATCTACCAAAAGTAACATGAGGTCTGAGGAACACTTGTTAAGAATTGCGGCCCATTTTGTTTTAAACTCCACATCATTTTTGAATAAGCCTTGACCCTTTTTTATCCTGAGGCCTCTAGGAATGCGAGCTGTCTTGCAATACTCTGCCAGGGTGGATGCATGTAAATCCATTCTAACATATTGTTTTTTAAGGAATTCAAGGTCCTGCCAATTGCCACGATACTGTGTGGCTTCATTCTCATTGAATAAAGCTGCTTCAGGTCTCTTTGGAGGTACAGTATGCTGTTTAAATGATGCATGGGTCCTAAGAGTCCGGAGGTCGTGACAAAGCCATATTCCATTCCTAAGCACTGGAGTGCAGCTTTGGTGCAGCTTTCGGATTCTTAGGATGCATGCATCATTTAAACAGCATCCCTCCAAAGAGACCCGAAGCAGCTTTATTTTGGCAGTCCGTAACAGGCCTTTGAGAATGTAAAACACACTTGCACCAACTGTTCTCAGTTTTAACAACATACATGTATATTCCCTGGGGATTGTGAGAGAGGGAGAGTGGGGGTAATGGTTGACTGGAACTTTGAACAGAATCCTTAACAAAAGTTATTTCACTAGAACTAGAAAAGTAGGTCATATAAACAGCAGGCAAGAGAGGTAGTAGAAGAGCACCAGGATTAATTCTTAACAACTTCATCCTGTTCAGTGTTAGAACCTCTCTGATTTCCATGGGATTCTTTCCAGGTAAATACTGGCGGGGTACAGACCGCCGCTTTGCGGCGGTCTGCCGCCGCCGCCAGTAGGTCCGCGGGGGAGCCGGAGCCTTCAGACGGCCCGACTCCCGCGCGGACCGAAAAAAGAAGCTCCAAAATGGAGCTTCTTTTACCGTCGCGTTTGCGACGTAGCGAGGCGCCAGGGGCGCGCTCGCTACGTCACAAGCGGCGCGACACGTCTGGACGCTGTGCGTCCAGTATGTAAAGATGGCGGCGCCCATGTAGAAGGGGCGCCGCCATCTTGTACGGACGGAGTCCGTACTAGGCCCAGGGGCGTCTATAAGAGACGCCCCTTTTTTAAAATGGGACGTCCGGAGGACGTCCCAAATGCCGGTGCAGAAAGCACCACTGATTCATATCAATACAGGAACTCTCTACAGTGCATGGCCTGTCAGAGATGCAGTGAGTGGCTGCAATAAACTCCATCCCAGGCTACCATTTTGTGACGTTGCACCCACCCCCCCACAACCAACAGGTTTACAGCTGACTCTGTCTTGCATACCTGGTATTATACCAGAGGAGTGGGGAGTGGTGGGCCTCCCAGTGTTGTACTCAAAACAGTATTTTGGAGGGGCACAGATTCATCACCCTTAACAATATGCCATTTTTATTACACTACTTATTTTATGTGCCTTGTACTAGGAACCTGAAATTTGAAAACTAATTGCACTGCCAGACGAGATCCGTCAGATTACTACTTTGGAAACCTTTAAGAAGGCTATTAAGATGGATCTCTTCCGGTAGGCCTTTCCGGATTAGTACATCCTTGTTAACCTGCCTCCCCCTCCCCCCTCCCATTATTCTCCATATTTACCTTTTACTCTACCCGATCTCCGCCTGAAATTTTATCTCATTTTAATTTTTATTGTACATCATTGGTTTTTAATCTCTTTTTTAGTTTAACCTCTTTTTAGCATTCATTATGTTTTTATGACCGGCTGGGGGGAGGGACGGGGATCTTGGAACTTTTAATGCTTTTTTCTTTTAATTGTATCTTGTTTTACTGCTGTAATCCACTTGGATTCCTCAAGATTAAGCGGAATATTAATAATAATAATAATAATAATAATAATAATAATAATAATAATTGGAAATCAGATGGCATTGTCAAATCAACTTGGTCTCATAATTTGGTAGCAAATACAGTAGTCCTGTAGAGAATTAAAGTAAAACAACTTGCTTCTTACTTGGGTAGCCTGCTGTTTACTCAGTTTGTGAGAAGGTGATGTGGTTGCTCATACCCATGATCCAACAGTTAAATGAAGTTAGTAGGGTAAACCAGTGTAAGCTATGATAAGCAACTTTGAATAGTCAACTTTTACCATTAGTAAAATAAATTACTAACTTGTGGAATTCGAGCTAATTATTGTGCTGTTGTATTAAATCTGTGATTTAGTTAATTATCCATAGCTAATGAAGTGAACTGTGAGTTTCTTTTTAAAAGGGCAGTCCATTTTATTACTATATGCTGTTAAAGAGTATCTTAAAATTAGGTCTTGATTAGATTGCAGTCAATTTAAAGCATATTGAAACAATCTGTACTGTGCTTTGGTTCAAACAGATTTTCTTTTAAAAGCATCTAATCCTCTGAGTAGATAGAAATTAATACTGGAAAGTTGTTTATGCTTTGAAAGTGACAAATGATTCTCTTCATCCTGACTTTTAACAAGGAGCTTTGATGGCCACTTTTTGACAGCTATAAACAATAACAAGTCATTATGTTGTGATTAAAGATGAGATGTCTCACAAAACTAGAGTTCCCAGAATTCCCTAGTTTTAAGGCACAGCAGTTAAAGCAGTCCCAAACTGGATTAGTTCTGCAGTGTGTTTTGAACCAAAGTTGTGAGTAATTGCCATTAATGGGTCTTACTTTTCAGAGGACATGTATAGTATTGTGCTGTAAGTGGTTTAATATTAGGCTTTTAAATTGATTTAAAATTGGAAGCAATTACATGTGACTGGATCTGAAATGCTGATTTTAACAATGTATTTTTATCATTGTACACGCTAAGCAATTATAACTAAAGAGATATATGTTATCTAGCTCTCAATATACATTTTTGGACCCATAACAGTATTGTTTTTTAAATTATTTTTATGAAAATTACAGTTCATAAGTGCTTCACATATCATTGAAAATCTTACAGGAATATTGATAAATTGTTTGATGTTTAGCATGACAAAAATTTTATGAGATTTGCTCCCTCCATGATATTTTTTTTTTAAAAAAACTGGGGTTAGATCCACACTTAGGTGCATGTGTTTTGGGTGCTGGTGATGCACTCTATTAAACTATTTGTTCTTGAACCTGAGAATGAATCATTTTCTCCCTGCTGAAGATGTCTTCAAAAATGAGGCAGCCCATCGCTGTATGGTATCAGTGTGTTTGTGTGTATGCTGCAAGGGTCAAGGAAGGGGTACCCTTCCAGGCAAGGATCAAGAAGTTGTAGCCTTCAAGGATCTTCTCCTGGTCCCCCTGCCTACTCACTGCATGACATGAGGTGTATGGAGATGGGGAACCAAGCAAAGGACCAAGGTGTTTGTATTCGCCATACCTGTGTTCTGACCGCAGGTTCACAATGAATATGGATTTTCATTGTCACACACTGGCTATCGGGTTTTATTGTCACACACTTGACATCCCTTGATGGCAGTCCTCTTTGCTGAGCAGCCTCTCCCCACACTCCTGGATTGCAGGAAATAAATGAGTTTAGGGTGGGAGGGCAGGCATAGTCCTTTAGTCTTTTTGACAACTGGCAGGGGGGGACAAGAAAAGGGATTGAGGAGGAGTCTCCTCATTGTGATTTTTGGAAACTCAAGAACACCTTTCTTATTTTTTTCTTCCAAGTATTTGAATATTCTGTCCAACCGTAGTGGGTGCAGCAATCAACTGTCCAGACTTTCTCCTCTCAGTAGTAGCGCTCTAGCTCATTGACAATGCTACAGAGAAGACAGTTAGATCTTGTGGAATGGGGTGAGCTGTGATATAGTGGGATAAAGAGGGTAGGTTTCCCAAAATTTGGAGAGACAGTTAAAAATGTCCCTTTCAAGAAGTTCCCCTTAACCATCTATGAGGTATTTTTGCAGTGTTGTGGTGGGAGGAGGTTTGGAGCAGTTGATGTTGAGAAGGACAGGTGGCAGGGTCTGCTTCTCCTTCTCCGTTGCACTCAACTAAATCAGGATCCAGCCTGTGGTGTCTTGAACATATTTATTCATTTTTTTAACATTTAAGAAAAAGACATCTGTTGACAGATCTATGAAAGACAATTGTCTTGTAATGAGAGGCTTGTATGTACAGAAGAAAAAGAATAGGGTTGATTGCTCACAATCTAGAAATTTTAGAAGCATTTTTGGATTATTTGCATATATAATTGCTGTGCAATCAAAACTAAGTGAACTGTAGCTACTTGAAACTGCAAAATGAAAGGCAATCATTGATGAGGGAAATATCACATTTACATGCAAGCGTGTCTGAATATTAGAGTTGAATTCTTCTTGTGTTTAATTATAGTGTCTGAGAAATAAATTTATGCTTGTGTGTTATATGAATGAATGTGACCCTGAAACATCAGCTGTGCTTTGTTGTAGCAGAGCAAGTGGCACTGAGGAGAACTTAGCAGTGTTGTGTATTTTGGTGATAAGGGACTGTGCCAGAATCACTGTTAATTACCTGCTTTGTTTGATATGGAAAGTAGTGGCTCTGCACTTTTCTTCCCATCAGGGGAAGTGCTCAGTTAAACTTTTATTAAACATCTCTTTTTTCTTGGTGATGAAGAAAATTAATAATGCTTTACTGTGTTTGAAGGCAGCTTTACTTGGAAACAGTGGACAAAATATGTTTGTTTTTTTACTTAGAAGGTGTATTGTGCCATTATTGTGTCCAATATTAAATACTTAAGAGCAAAATGCTATGCTTATGTGTGAAAAAGAGAGGGAAAGAGAAGTTTGCAGATAGTTGCGTATTTATAGAGAATAAAAGAAGGAAATCAGCTAGGATAATAGAGTAACTGCTGAGGTAATTATGTGATTTACTCTTGTTATGTTACTACCTTCTACCAGTGTGGTTTTGATAAGAAAATTTCATCCTACATTTCTGAATTAACATAGGGCTGGAACAGACAGGTCAAAATAGAGCTGCTTCAGGTCACTTTGAAGGTATGCTGTTTAAATAATGCATGCGTCCTAAGAGGCTGGAAGCCACGCCAAATCCATGCTCCAGTCTCAATTTTCCTCATCACAAATCTAATGGCATCACCCACAATATTAGGGGGACCTTCACATGTTCATTGTCTAATGTGATTTATGTCAAAATGTCATCAGTGCCCGTCAGCACTCTACATAGGGCAAACAGACCAGTTCCTCCACCAGAGGATATATGGACATAAATCAGACACTAGGAATGGGACTACACAAAAACCAGTGGCATAATATTTCAGTCTCCCTGTGCATTCCATCTCAAACTTTAGAACAACAGTCCCTGAACAAAAGCACTACAAAGGTAGATTGGAAAGAGAAACAGCAGAATTGTAATTCATCCACATCATCCACAGTCTACATTCCCTCAGCAATGGACTGAACAAAGATAATGGCTTCCTGGCACATTACATACATTTCAACACTACCTGACCCCATCTTCATGGGGAGTCCTACACTCATCTAATCTCTTCACCACATGCTAGTTCCTATGCCATATTGGATTTGCCATTTCATTTCCATGCACAATGGCTAGTTCACAGTGCCCTTGTTCACAAACAACAATAGTTAAAACTGGGCTTCCCAATTCATTTCCATACACAAAGAATTTTGAATTTAAATTTACATTCTCACACACCTAGGGCATATATAAGTCTGTCCCTGGCTTAGCACTCCATTGAATGCTTCTGAAAAAGTAAACTTAAGTCTATGAAAACTCATACTGCCAACCTCTTTCTTTAGTTGGTCTCAAAGGTGCTACAAGATCTCTCTACTCAAAATTTTTGGGTAATGGGTACAGTCCAGGGCCATTGTACTGTGACTTCTTGGACACAATGGTTTCTCCAGGATGCGAATTATCAAGTCTGAACAAGTTGGTCCCACATATGTGGTGCAAATCAGAGACTGGCTACTTTAAGGATGGCAGTTGTTTAGTTTAAATAATCAGTGTGTGTGACAGCTATTTATTTTCAAGACTATATTTATTTTCAAGACTATATTTTAATTTTGTAAGTGCCTACCAATGTAGAACAGTCAATGTTCACATTTCTTAATATGAATTTATTCAGTAGATGAATTAGCTGTATGTTTCCAAACTTGCAGTATATGTCCTTTAAATCAGTGGCAATAGCCAGATCTTTCTGTGCCTTTTACTTTTTATTTGTAATTAGATTTGGCAATGTATGGGCTATTTGCATAGTTGTTTCATACTTCTCTATGAAATGTCAAATTATTATAATGCTCTTTAATATAATACAGTATTCAGTGCTGGCCAGGTATATCACTTGTTCCAAGTGGTCCCTTACATTCCCATATATAACTAGGCAGGGAACAACCCCAAGACATTTTGGGTCATGAAATAAAGGATAAGGGAGCACCTTCCACACTCCAGGTAGAAAAGTCAATAGGAGTGGCAGTTGTACATTATTTTAATACTAGCAGCAGAACTGCATCTTCCACAGCATGTGAAAGCAGGAGTGGAAAGTAGGGACCACAGTGAAAGTTAATTGGGGGAGGCAGTCTGTGCCCTCCATAGCATTCACTGCCTAAAGCAGCTCTCACAGTATGCTTACTGGTAGTACTGGCCATGGATTATTCATTTAAACAAAATCTTAGATACTCTTGTTACACTGTGTAAGGATTCTTATTTTGGAAAAGTTTTGAAACTATTATCACATCAACAATCACCTTCAAAATATCATAGTTTTTTCCCCTCCTATAATTTCAAGATACAGTGAACTGGTTGAGACATAATGTTATTTTGCAATGGATCCAATACAGCAATAAATTTAATCTGTTACTATTGTGTTTATTCTACCTTGGTTGTTAGGAGATCAAGAATACCTTGACAATTACACGCTGTCTTCTATTTCATACTTTTCCTTAACTTTCTTTTTTAGTTTCTGGCATAGTGTTTTGTTGGTATTCAGCCTCTTTGCCTTCAGTTTTCTGTAATCCCATTGTTTCATTGACAAGTGTAGAAAGTCCTAAGTTGTCTTCCAAGTGAATAAATGATGCACAAATGGTACCTTTGGAACTTGTAAATGATTAAAAGATCCAAAATAACCATTAATACATTCCATATTTTTTCTTGGGCAACAGTGGCAAAATTCAAGCCTCATTCAGTGATTTAGGAAATGGCTTTGTGTATCAAAAATCCATATTAGTGACAAACCAGTGACATCTTTAGGTGAGATTTGATTTATAATGCAAATGTATGAAATCTGTTTATGTTGAAAGAACACAAATTAAATGTGCTGTTTGTTTTTTTCCAGGAAGAACAAAATAGAGGCAAGCCCAATTGGGAACATCTGAATGAAGACTTGCATGTACTGATCACTGTGGAAGATGCTCAAAATAGAGCAGAAATCAAACTGAAGAGGGCTGTGGAAGAAGTAAAAAAATTGTTGGTACCTGCAGTAAGTAACTATATTGAAATTCATGCTTTGAGATATGTTATCTGACTCAGAGAGTCAAAAATATCTGCTATGTGTATAGAATTAGGATACACACACACACCCCATCTACCTTCCTTCTAAAATTGGGACACAAGGTGGTTTACAGTTTAAAAGAGCAGTACAGTTAAGGTGATCTTGTAGCACCTCTGAGACTGAATAGGGAAGCAGACGGCAGCTTAGAGCAGCCTCTGGCCAATCCAGCCCTGGTGAGCCCCTGATCAACACAGAACTGCAGTAACCAGATGTCCTGCTCTGGAAGCAGACCACTGCCGCGGTGCCAAATGGGACACTGGCAGGAGCAGGTTTTCTCCGCTCCTTTTGTGCCAGCTTTCTCCTGCTCGGCATGGCTTCCGGATGCCTTGGGGGTGTGTGTTGTCTGCATGCCCTGCTCCTGAAGAGGCCTGAAGATGGCACTTTTTGCCTGTCTGCTTCAGGCCTGAGAGAAAGAAGTTGTATCATAAGCTTTCATAGACTTAGGGGCGAAATAGACAGTTAAAATAATCAGGTTTCCAGCTGGCTTCAAGGCAGGGCATTTAGATGACACATGACTTGGAGCCAGCGAGAAAGTGCACCCAAGTATGTACCTTTGGTTACATGGCCAGATCTGGTGTCTGAAGGAATGGGTACAGTTGGCACACAAGCTGTAAAAGCACTCCTAGCAGCTTCAGAATCCCAGGATAAGTCCAAACTGCAAACGTATGTCTTCAGGGGGATTGTAACCCAGTTTTCACGCAAGCTGAATCTTTGTTATCTGATCTGCCTTTTGAACGACCAGGAGCACCTCTAACCTATATGATTTTAAAAATAGAGTATACATAAGTAGATGATACATGAGAACTGTGGATTGTTTCAGAGACCTTTGGCCACATGAAGCTGTTGACTTAAAAAGTTAGAAGAACACCTGTGCTGTGTGACAAATTACTTTTTAAACTTGTGACATAATATGAAGGATTGCCACTCAAAGTAGGCTGGTGATAAATTTCCACAGAGCATAGCAAACTCCTTGGGCATAGCATAGCATAGCAGACTCCTTGGACACACTTAAAGCAATGTTATAAATTGTGTCCAGCTGCTAAATTCTGAATCCTTGACTGTGAAAGCTTGATTTCATAATTGTGTTCAACTTCAGATTTAGTCAGCTATTTGTTATTTTTTAACAGATTTTGTGTTCTTCCTCCATAAATTGCCTTGTTAGGAACACATTTCTATAACTGAAATGTATGAGTGAGGCGGTTTTTAAGAAAAGATTTCCTTGTGGTAATAGAACAAAATGTTTAAAATATATAGACAGCTTCTGATTTACTATGGATTACTCATTCATAGGTATATTGCCATTTAAGCTGCAGAATGATAACATTTTGGAGAAGGAGAGATTTCATTCTATATGTTCATATGCGCTTACAGGCACCATACGGTCAGGATATGTAGAATTTTAAAATGTTTTCAAGGAGTTAAACAGTGTGCTATATACTATTTTCAGTGGAACGCTTGTTAAAATTTAATATAAGTGTCTTCCATGCAAAGGAAAGAAAATAGTATCAAAATATTATACACACATGTATACATACTGTAGTACCATATTCAAAAATTGTTTAATGAACATAATTTAAGAGTTCATTATACAAAGCAGAGAGTTAGCATAAATAATCTGGGGACAACATTTGTTGATTTTCTTTTTAATTGTCATGTTTTAAATCTTATATGCTATGGTTATCTAGCTGTTTTAATTTTGCTATGTTATAAGCAATGTTATGTATATAACAACAACACTCACATGTACACATCCAGCTTGTTCAGATTATGTTTTTCACACTTAAATGATGATACATTATAAAATTTACTAGCATAATTTGGTTATTGCTGGCTATGTAGAACTTTATTTGAGAGCAATAACTCAATTCTAAATATATTTACTTGTTAATAATTAGAGCTGTCTATGAATTAAAATGTAGTTAGTTACTTTCATTTTAACAGATTTAGATGTCTACATTTAAGAACACACATTGCTAATGCCTAATGTTAAGTGCCTTTTTGAAAACAGTGAAGACAGCATAAGAATATAAGATTACTCACTTTTATCTGTTAAAAACATCATATTTTGATTTCCCTTTAACATTTTGAACATTTTGACCCATAATGCAATAACACATAAATAAATAATACATAAATACATTACATTAGTCCCACTTTGTCAGTCAGTCACTTTTTGCTGATTTCTTAATAAAAACCTTTAAAGCTTGAATCCCTCATCATAAAACAGTTAGTTTTGTTGAAAGATGTATGTGTTACAGTGTTGTGGCTACAATCTTTGCTTGTAGAATTGGTCTCAGTAAAAAAGTGTGTGTTGTGTGTGTATGTGTGAGAGAGAGAGAGAGAGAGACAGAGAGAATAGGTTGTAGCAGGGTTTTTTTTTGTCATATCATTATTATTTTTTTGCACTTGGCTGTATTAAATTTGCTGTAAAAATGTAGTCAAAGAACTAATTCATAAGCCCTAGGGAAAAGTGAGATGTTTAATCAGTTTAGATCAGGATAAAAAGATTGAGGTATTCTGATAAGAATGCTTCTGTGATGTATGCTGTTGCTTACTAACTGCACATGGTTAGTAACCTTTTTTTCCCCTGGACCAAGATTTTTAATGTAAATCTTTCTTCTGTTCTGTAATGTTAGTTATGTACTGTTTTTTGTGTTTTTTTGTTAATGTTTTAACACATGTGAAAGTGGTTTTATGTATCCATTTCATTGTGGATTTTATTTACTTAGAAACTTGTTTATTGCTTGGCAATAACATAGATTTTTGAGGACAAAATTGTTTGAATAATTGTGGCTAATGCTAGATATTTGAAACGTGTAGTGTACTGCACCACATATGACATTAGAAGGACAATTTACAGAAATGTAGTTCTTCATCAATACTGCTTAGTTGGCTTATCAAATGTGATCCAAAAAGTACTAGAATTGTTTTTATTTTCAACCTTTTGTACTAAAAGTTGTTCTCTAACTTAAATACAGATATAAAACTGTTTCTTTTTGACTTAACGTTTTTAATTTGGGAGTGCCCTCAGGATCACATAATTGTTTTCTAGAACCAATGGTCTCCCTCTCCCACCATCCAGTGGTGAGTAAACAGTTTGTTGATGCCAGTATTAGCAGTGATGAAGGTTAACTATGGTCTAAACCAGGGGTAGGCAACCCTTTTGAGCCGGGGGCTGGGTTGCTGGCCCTCAGACAACTGGGGGGCCGAAGCCAAAAAATAAATAATTAAATGTTTTATTTTTTTAAAGAAATTAATTAAATAAATAAACCGGGACAAATGTAGGACAAAATTTTCAAATGGAGGGAACTTTTTAAATAAAAAATGGAGGACACGCAAAAAAAAATTGCTGATTTTTTAAAAAATGTTAAGATAAATGCATGTTTCTGAGGCTTCTATAGACAATTGTCCCACCATGCCCCTTGCGCAAGACGCCAAAGGCCCCGGCTGCAATCGGCAGCAGGACTGGGCTGGGGCCGGTCCCAAGGCCTCACCGGGCCGCATCTGGCCCGCGGGCCGCAGGTTGCCTACCCCTGGTCTAAACTATTGAACTGAAATTTTTGATTGTGCTTAATGATGGTGCCAGAAAGCTGGCATGTGAATGCACTGAAGCATAGATTTTAATGGACAGCCTATTGGTCAAATGCAACAAGTGCAAATCAGAATCATGCTCAGATATAGATTCAGTTCACATGGGGAGTGGTAGAGGTACCTGTTAAGTAAGCACTGTGAACAGCGGGGCCTGAAGGCATAGAAATTCAAGAAGTACAACCTGTGAGATACTTATTCAAAAGAGATATGCACACACACATACATGCCACATGGGATCTGCATTAAATGTTGTAGTCCCTCAAACATAGGAGTGTGCCCATTGTGGATTATTTCCAGATTAGTTCCAGGAGACTATAATGGGCTAAAGCAGGCTAACTTTTGTGCTTTTCCAACTGAGACTGAGTATTTTGTTGCTTTTGGAAACTACTGTGTCTGGTCAGTCCTCCTTTGACTGCTTTTTTGTGATGAGGAGCTTCCTTTGAGGCTCAAGCTATTTTGTGTTTTACATACCTTGGGAGTCCTGGTGGCACATTGTTTAAATGCTGGTACTGCAGCCACTCACTCACAAGCCACAAGGTTGTGAGTTCAATCCCAGCCAAGGGCTCCAGGGTTGACTCGGCCTGGAATCCTTCTGGGGTTGCTAAAATGAGTACTCCGCTTGTTGGGGGCATTTAGTTTACAGTTATAAACTGCTTAGAGACTCCTTAGTGCAGTATGAAGTGGTATATAAATGAAGCTGATGTTTCTATTTATTTTGGCATTGCTATATTATCTTCATTAGTATATAAAATTATACTGTTTAGCATACTGAAGAAAAGTTAAAAGAATAAAACCCTTAATTTTGTACAAGCAAAATACATAGCATAGCCGTTTAAGCATTAAACTTCAGCTCTGGAGACAAGGGTTCAACTACTTGCTCAGCCATGGTAACCTAATGGGTAGCCTTGCACAAGTCATACTCTCTCACCCTTCTAAAAAGGCAAAGGCTCTGAACAAATCTTGCCAAGAAAATTCCATGTTAGGTTTGCCTTAGAGTTGCTGTAAATTGGAAACTACTTGAAGGCACACACAACTAAGTTATGAACAAACCCTATAATGAAGAAGAGCAACATAGTGCTACAACTGATGGCACCTAAGCAAATATGATAGCTTTTGCCATCAGAGAAGCATGGCCAAGCAGGCTCTCCTTGGTCTCCAGGAGTACTAGTGCAACATTCAGATCATTACAGCTAGCTCCCACTTAACCTGTCATGTCAGAAATATGGATATCAGTTAACAACAGAAGCAAAGATTGGAGAAGCATGCATTACTTACTTTCTTCTGGTTCCTTAAATAAGTGAATTGGGTCTTAACTTATAGAAGGGCTATCCAGCATTTATTCTTACTTGTGAGGTGAGCCCTCTGTTTTATATCATTTTTACTCAAATGAGACCTGGTGATTGCTGCCAGCAATGAAACATGCTCTCAAAGCTGCATCAGTTTCTTTTGCAGAAGTTGACTTAAATTGTGTTGTATGTGATTTGAAACAAGTCAGCACATCTCAAAAGTTAGTTTACATAAAATAAACATTGGTGAAATTGAGGAAAACTCTTAACCTTTTAAGGACAACTAGTTTAATTAGTCTAGGTTTTTATAGAGTCTGGTCACTTTCTTCAGATGGAGAATCAGGAGTTTATGTTGAAATAAATTGGCTAGTCTTATTGGTGCCCCAGTACTCTTTCTTTCTTTTTATACTCCAACAGACTATCATTGCTGTCTTTATGAAATTTATTATTGAGAACATAAAAGCATGGTCCCTTCCAATTTAATTTCCCCCCTCTTTTGCCTGTGAATTCTGTCTTCTTACTTGCTAATTTTGAAGCACAAGTAAAAGGTTATTTTCTTCTGTTTGAACTAAATTAGGTTTTAAAGCTGCTTAATACTCTGAATAGCTTACTGGATAAGGCTGAAAAAAAAAAGCAGATGTGCTCATTAAACTCCAGGAGAATTACTTTCTGTTTTGGATATGTTTTTTCCAGAAATGTTTAGGTATAGACAGTTGACAAAAATAGTGTTGAGTTAATGTAGATTCACTTTTGCTATTTTTAAAAAGTATATTAGATGAGAAGGATTTGTGGGTGTACTTCATTGTGCTATTTTCAGTGGCGATAGTGGTTTTGTAATTTAAAGCTTTTCCAGACTTGTCTTCAGTACAAGGTCCTGCCCCCAGACATTCCGAGTTTTATTGCATCATCTGTAAAGTTAAATCTCATGTTGGTGCAGTATAATTTTTATTGGGAAAATGTAGGCTTGTTTTCGTCTCATGTGTGACCTTAACTGTTTTGTCCTCATGAAACTATTTTTTTTATACTAAGCCATGGGCCGAAACAGACCAGCAGCTTCAGCTGGCTTCAAACTGGCTTGCTGCTTGGCATTTATGTGCATTACATCTCCAAGTCACCCAGAAGTCAAGCCAGCGATTACACGCCAGGCAGCTTCCAGGGGGCTTCCACATGCCCCCAAGCTGTGGTGGGGCCCCTCCACCCCCCCCCAATAGGAGCAGCTCTTTGCTACTCCTATTTGGGTTGGATTGGGGTCTCAACCTGTTTGCCATGGCCAATCCAACTTTGTCAAGGGGTGGCTTCAAGCTGTTTGTGTCAGCTGAGGACAAAATGCTGTATCAAGGGCCTGTGGGGAAGTGTGTGTGTGCGTGTACATTGAAATGTGAAAATCAAAGGAGCAAATCATTTTCTATTGGATGATTACACAGAGATGTGTCTCATATTTTAATCTTGGGGTACAAATGTATTTTATCAGAATTCTTGATAATATCTTGTACTATACACTTTCCAGACTTATGAGGCCTCATTTGAACCTACCTTCTTCTGGACAGCAGAATCTGTTGTTCCCAGTAGTAATGTGCTTGAAATAATTCTAATTCTTTGGATACTGCTTTTATTTTCCCAGGCCCATAATTGGATAGGACAATTTGCATGAGAAATGGAGGTTGCTTCCCCTGTAACTGGAGTTCTTCCAAAGTGCCATTGTCTGGTCAAGTATCCCTACTGCTTCCCTCTGGGAAAATATTTTTTATGACTAAAAGATAGAAACTGTGGGGAGTAAGTAATACCTCTGCTTCAAACAGCTTGTGTCCTTCTGCAATATGGAACTTCTTGTGCATTGGTAGTTAAATTTCCAGTGCTCTCACCTAGTACTTGGCTGGACAGGGGTCACTTAGGAAGAATTCTCCGAATAGGTAAGGGGCTTCCCCTTTCTAATTCCAGTTTTTGTGTCATGTTCCAGGTCTTCCAAAGGTTGATAAGCCCCTCCCAGAAAAAGTAAGTTGGGCTGTGATTTTTTATGATTTAAAAATTGTATAGAATAGAAGCAAATTTAATGGGCATTTTACCTCTTCAAAATAGCATAAATACCATAATGGAAAAAGTTAGTGTAAGTGATTGTGAAACTTACACAATTGCTACTCACTGAAACTGATTCATTATTGTCCTGCCTCCCCACCCCCACCCCTGTGTATATAATTTTTAGATTGTATGCCTTTGGCAGTGCTGGCAGCTTTTTGTTGTTCTTTTTACATGCAAAGTTCCATATCCATTGATGGCACTATATAAATAAATTATGATGATTCAAATGTGAAAACTTTTCTAGTTCAAACTTAAATTACACCCTTTATGTAATTGTACTTCTACTTTAAATCCCATGATTTAAGAGTAACATCACATACATAATATGTGAGAGCCTTTAGGGCTGAAGGGCGGGGTATAAATGCCATAAATAAATAAACAAACAAACAAACAATATAGTGAAGAATATTGTAATATTGGGACACAAAAACACCAGCCTTAACTCAGTGTACACCAATTGTGCACAAAGGGAGAGATGCACATTCAAATGACAAATGTGATTTGTTGTAAAGAACTGTGATTCATATGGCGGGGGGACCTAACTGTGTACATATATGTTGATAGGGTCTGAGCTGGCAGTGACTGAACAGAAAATGGATTTTGGGTTTGTGGTAGATTGCTCAAAAGAAAACTTCAACCCAATATTGTCAGCACAATGCTGTGGGGTGGGGGAGAATTTATTTTCAAATGTATATTATGTATGTTTATGCTATTCCTTTTATTTTTCTTTCTTCTAAGCTAATCACCCCCAAATATTGTACTTTTTTCTCATAGGGAGTTGCTCTAGCCCCTTAATAATTTGGGTTGCCCTGTTTTGCACATTTTCCAACTTTACAATTTTTTGGGAAAGTTTAGTAACCAAAACTCCAAATTATGTTCTAATTAGAGTCACACAAGAGATTTATATAAAGGCATTATATTGGCAGTTGTATTTTTTGTTGCTTTGATAATGAGTCCCAAAATGAATCATATTTCCCCCTTCACATGATACAGGACCTAAAGTCATCTAGTAAAGCCTAATGGTGGAAACTTCAGGTCAATGGTTATATTACCACTAGTACTGGAGGCAACTTACCATTGAATACAGATTCTTGGGAAACATGAAAAGGAGAGCATTGATGTGTACATGATCTACTTGTGGGTTTGCCATAGACATCTATTTGGTCAATGCAGGATTGAGTCACTTAAATCAGGCTTAAATCAGTCTTGGTGTGGTACAGCTCTTCTTATTTGCTCAACTCTTTTAAAAGAGGCACAGCATTGATGGGATTGATTGAGACTACAGCTTTTACTCTGAAGACACATTTAATAGTGCTCTGCTTGTCTGAAAGATGCTCCAGAAAGCACATACTTGTTCAGAAATCTGTTAAAATCATCCCTTTATATAAATCTGGATTTAATCCAGAAGGAATGGATCCAATCAATCCATTTGAATTCCCAATTGCAGTTATAGAAAAATAAATGCTACTGAACTGTTTTGACATACAGTTGTTCAAGGAAATTATTGGCTAGTCAAATTGTCAAATTAACTTTTCAATATATTCATAAACCTTTAAGAGAGCCAGAAGTAAAATTTACTTTAATTGAATGAATGTTTATGTGACTGTGTGTGAGAGAGAGTAAATGAGTATGTATGTGAGTGAAGGAGAGAATGAAAGAGCGTGAACATTGATGCATGTGAGTAGGGCTGTACTGAATTCATTTAAATAAAATTGATCTAATTTGAACAATGTTATTTCCTTTTAAAATGTTAAAATATTAATATGCATGAATGTGTGGATGAAAATGCACATACTAAAACAAAATGTTTACTCATATACTATGTCAGGTGGGGGTGGGAAGTGGGGTCCACATGTAGATGTGAAACGGGTAACAAGGGTAAAAGGTCTGAGAAACACTGGGTCAAGTTGTCTGATGTGTAGAATTGTCATGTTACATGTGTAAGCCTGTAAATCTAAACCCTAAACAGCACTTAAGAGAAAAGATTAAAATCAGATATTTTCAAGCCTTGCGATGGTCATCATAATCTTATCTCTAACAGTTTGTAGAATTTAATTTGCTTTCTATGTCTAGAAGCCTAGTTTAATCATCTTAAACAGAGGCATGTTTCTTTAATCCTAATTCAAAAAAATAATAATGCTGTAATGTTAGTGCCCCATAATCTGTTGTAGACATCACTGTTGTAAGTTCCTTTGGTCCGTATAATCAAATATAGGAGTCTGATTTATAAAAAAATGGAAAGAAAATACACAGATCTTTCTAGTAATTAATTTTTGTTGTTAACTTTCCTTGAGTTGATCTCAGTTTATGATGACTCTGTGGATGAGACATCTCCAAGACTCCCTGTCTTCCACGGCTCTGCTTAATGTCTGTGACCTCCTTAATAGAGTCCATCCATCTAGCACAGGGGTTCCCAACCTGGGGGTCATGACCCCTTTGGGGGGGTCGCTTGACCCTTTCTTGGGGGTTGCCAGATTGGGATTCCCCCTGCCTCCCCCTCCTCCCTTTTCCCCCGCGGGTGCCGGCGCTAGTGCTGGCAACCGCGAGAAGTGGCCGGAGCCACCTCTTCCCTTCTCCTCGCGGGTGCCATTGAAGGCACCCACGAGGGGAAGGGTTGGGGCTGCTGCCTCCTTCTCCGCTTCTCCCCACGGGTGCCATTGAAGGGACCCGCGGGTAGAAGGGATCAAGGATGGGGCTGATTGGTTGGGAGGCCAGGTAGGGGTGGGACTTTCGGCCGCAAAGGCCGCTGGGGCTTGTAGGTGGTCGAAAGTCCCGCCCCCACTTGGCTTCCCAACCAATGAGGGAGTCGCGGGCAGGACTTTCTCCCGCAGTGGGGGTTGCGGCCCAACAAAGGTTGGGAACCGCTGATCTAGCATGTGGTCTTCCTCTCTTCCTACTTCCCTCCACCTTTCCCAGCTTTATTGTCTGTTCCAATGAGTCCTTCTTTCTCATGATGTGTCCGAAGTACTACAGCCTCAGTTTGGTCATCTTGGCTTCCAGGGAGGTTTCCAGCTTGATCTGCTCAAGGACCCATTTGTTTGTCCTTTTAGCTGTCCTCAGGACTCTTCTCCAGCACCACATCTCAAATGAATGGATTTTCTTACTATCTTCTTTCCTAACTATCCAGCTTTCACATCCATACATGATGATAGGGAATACAAGGGCTTGTATAATTCTAACTTTTAATAATAATAAATAATAATAAAACTTTTATTTATATACCGCCTTTCCTTCCGATCAAAGCGGTTTATATCATTAAAAGTCTGTGATCCAAGTCATAGTACAATTATCAAATAATCCATACAATTCCGAAAATACAATCAAAAATTTTAAAAACATATATAACAGCAGTTGGGCATTGGGTAAGAAACTTCATCCATTTGGGACCAAATTCTACAAATCGGGAGGGTATGCTTTCCGGAAGAGATATGTTTTTAATGCCTTCTTGAAGGTCTCCAGTGTCGAGCTCAGGCGAATCTCTTCCAGAAGCGCGTTCCAATGAGTTGGAGCCATTGTAGAGTAAGCTCTTTGGTGTGTCACTGCCAATCTTACTTTTGGCTGTTCAAGGACATATTTCCTTGTAGTTCTGAGCGTGCGGGGCAGATTATGTAGGGAGAGACACTCCCTCAAGTAACTCGGGCCTAAGCCATGTAGGGATTTATAGGTGACGACCAACACTTTGTATTGCGCCCGGAAGCTAATTGGCAGCCAGTGTAAAGATTTTAGTACAGGTGTTATATGGTCGGTTCTAGATGTTCCCGTGACCAATCTGGCTGCAGCATTTTTAACCAGTTGAAGCTTCTGAACTTGGTACAAAGTTAGCCCCATGTAGAGTGCATTACAGAAGTCCAAGCGAGAGGTTACCAGTGCATGTACTACTGTTTCAAGGTCCAGACAGGGACGCAGTTGGCGTATCAGCCGAAGCTGGTACCAAGCACTCCTGGCCATCGCATCAACTTGAGATGATAACTGTAACGATGAGTCCAGGAGTACAGTACTCCCAAACTGCGAACTTTGTCCTTTAGGGGGAGTGTAACCCCATCCAGGACTGGGTGGCAAATTTCCCCGTCTAGGTCAGGGGCACCTATCACGAGTACCTCTGTTTTCTCTGGATTCAGCTTGAGTTTGTTTTGTGCTCAGTTGTATATCTTTGTATTTTAGAATCTTTTCTAGTTCTTTCATAGCCACCCTTCCTGTTCTTAATCTTCTTCTGATTTCCTGACTGCAGTCTTCAGTTCTATCAATGTTTGATCTCGGATATGGCAATTCTTTTACTATTTCTATTTCTTCATTTTCTAGGTTGAACTTGTGAAGGTTGTCGGTGGTAATTAGCTTTGTTTCCTTTATGTTCAACATTAACTATGCCTTTGCACTTCCTTCTTTAATCTTCCTTAATAGGTGTTCCAGGTCTGTGAAGTTTTCTGCAAGTACTATGGTGCCATCTGTATATCTTAGATTGTTGATATTCCTTCCCTCTATTTTCACTCCTCCTTCTTTTGTGCCCACTTTTCTTATAATATGTTCTGCATACAAGTTGAACAGATAGGGAGAAAGGATACAGCATTGTCTGACCCCTTTGCCAGTTGCATATCATTCTGTTTCTCCATGTTTTTTTCTGACAGTAGCCTCTTGTCTTGAGTACAGATTCCTCCTCATCACCATAAATGTAAATTAAATTTACATTTAATTAAAGTACATGTTTTTGACATTGTGTGCCTTTCCATTCTAGTCACTGTGCCGTTATATTACTTGTAATTGAAATTTAACTAGGAAGTTGAAAACAGATTGACATCCTCCTATATAGTGCACACTTACAATTCAGAACTCTTTTTAGATGTTCTGAATAATAAGAAATACATTTGTTTGCTAGGTTCCCCCATTGAGAAGTCTTAGAACTGAGTAAATTTGATGCAAACTTCTTTCTATCTTCTCTTGTATACATTCTCTCTCTTGCCAGTGTTACTCTCCCTTCAGATTCAGTCTGTCCGCCATGAGAGCAATACCATTCTTCTTGTCATAGCTGAATACTTTGAAGACTATATTTTAGATGAAGGAACTGGCAAAACCACCTCTGAATATTCCTTGTCTGAGAACACTCTATGAAATTCACAGAGTTGCTTTAAGTTGACAGTTGACTTGAAGGTACATATACACACACAAGAGCCACTTTACGCTCTGTTCTTGTGGTAGGAAACCGTTGTTGTCCAGTGGACACTCTCAATATTTATTCTGTTTAGGAGAGGGGCACATCATTCAGCAGTGCCACATTTGCCATGGCTTTACATTACAGGTTTGAAAAGAAGAGTATCATTTGAGGTTGCACTGTCTATCAAGCTGTGCAGAGTAGGTTTTTCCACTCCACATCTACTTCATTTTGCAAGGCTTCCTCACTGTGGAAATTCCTGGCCAAGTTAACAGTATATCTTTGATTTTAGGAGCATTCTGTTGTTAACTGCCCTTGAGTTGATAAAAATTAAAGGGGAGGGAAACAATAGGGATGTTAGTGTGAGAGTCTACTACAGACCCCCAAGTCAGATGAAGGAATTGGATGAAGCTTTTCTAGAATAGATGACCATACACTCAGAAAGGAGAGATGTAGTAGTGATAGGTGACTTCAACTATCCTGATATTTGCTGGAATTCAAACTCAGCCAAATCCTCAAGGTCTAGCAAATTCCTCACTTGCCTTGAAGACAGTTTCATTGTCCAAAAGGTGGGAGAGGCAACAAGGGGGTCAGCTATTTTAGATCTGATCCTAATCAACAGGGATGACCTGGTAATGGAGTGCAAGTGGTGGGATTCTTAGGTGGGAGTGATCATGTTATCCTGGAATTTGTTATACAGTGTGTCATGCACGGATGCATTTTACGCAGCTTCCAGCTTACGTGGAAGCATGGGGAGAACAGTGGTGTGTGTGCCCATGGTGCACACGTGCCACGACGCCACATGCACACACCCTCATTATCTCCTATGGGGCTCGAGCATAGGTGGATTTTCCCTTATGCAAGGGGATCCAGAACTGTGGAAAGGAGAAGCCAGGCATAGTCAGACACACATTCTAGACTTTAAAAGAGCTGATTTTAAAGAAATACTAGGATTGATCTCATGGTCAGGAATATTAAAAGAGAAGGGAGTTCAAGACGGATAGGAGTTTTTCAAAGGGGATATACTGAAGGCACAATTTCAAACAGTTTCATTGAGGAAGAAAAATGGGAGGTATCTGAAGAAACCAGAATGGATGACTAAAGAACTTTCAACTGAGCTAAATTTTAAACAGAACATGTATAAGAAATGGAAAATGTGGAAATCACCAAAGAGGAATTTAAACAAATAGCCAGCACATGTATGGGTAAAATCAGAAAAGCTAAAATGCAGAATGAACTCAGGCTTGCTAGAGAGGTTAAGAACAATAAAAAGGGCTTTTTTGGGGTATGTCCGCAGGAAAAGGAAGAAGAAGGAAAGGGCAGAATTACTCAACACCTTCTTTGCCTCTGTGTTCTCAGAAAAGGAAAAGGGTGCTCAATCTGAGGATAATGGAGCAGAGGACAGAATAGGGGAATTTCAGCACAGAATAAGTAAGGAGATAGTACAGGAATACCTGGTTAATCTAAATGAATATACTGTAAGTCCCCAGGACCAGATGAACTACATCCAAGGGTATTAAAAGAACTGGCAGGAGTAATATCAGAACAATTGGCAATAATCTTTGAGAACTCCTGGAGAACAGGAGAATTGCCAACAGACTGGAGGAGGTAAAATCTCCATCTTCAAAAAGGGAAAAAAGAGGATCCCAACAACTATTGTCCAGTTAGTCTGACATCAATACCAGGAAAGATTCTAGAGCAGATCATTAAACAGAGAGTCTGTGAACATCAAGAAGGCAGTGGCATAATCACAAAAAGTCAACATGGGTGTCAGAGAAACATGTCATGCTTGACAAATCTGATCTCTCTTTTTAAATAAAATTACCAGCTTGATAGATGAAGGGCATGGCATAGATATAGTATATCTTAATTTCAATAAGGCCTTTGACAAGGTTCCCCATGACATTCTTGCAAACAAGCTAGTAAAATGTGGGCTAGACAAGGTAACTGTTACCATGGATTTGTAATTGGTTGAGTGGCCGAACCGAAAGGGTGCTCAACAACGGCTCCTTTTCATCCTGGAAAGAAGTGACCAGTGGGGTCCCACAGGGCTCTGTCCTGGGCCCAGTGTTATTCAGCATCTTTATCAATGACTTGGATGACAGAATTGGGGGCATATTTATCAAATTTGCAGATGACACCAAATTAGGAGGAGTAGCTAATATCCTTGAGGACAGGATCAAAATTCAAAATGACCTGAATAGACTAGAAAGCTAGGCCAAAGCTTACAAAATGAAATTCAACACGGAGAAATGTAAGGTACTGCACTTAAGATATCAAATTTCCTCTCTTGTGATTAGTAGTTGCTTCAATTCTGTACTCTCCCATCCTGGAAACATTTGTTCAGGCATGGATATAGTGGACCCTTTCCTTACGCAAGGGATCCATTCCCGACCTCCCCCTCCCCCATGTAAGGGAAAAATGTGTATGCCAGCGCCCCATTGTTTTTCCCTCCATGTGGCTTTTGTGTAGGCTGGAAGCCACATATGGCGTGCCCACATATGGCACGGGCGCACTGTATTTCCTCTGTATCTTTAGTAGTGAAAACAGATTAATAGAATTTATTTAGCTTCTCTACAATCCCCTTGCCTGTCTTCAGAGCTTGTTTAGTTTAATTGATATCCAGTGGTCCAACTGCTTCCCTGAGTGGATCGCTGGTTATCAAATAGTACATGTTTGTAATATGCTCTTCAATTTTATTTATTTATGCATGCATGCATGCATTTCATTGAAGCATTGTTGCTGATAAGGATCAAAATAATACTGTTTAACTAATATGATTAGCTAGAAAACACCACTACCCAAAATTTATCTTTCATAGTTTTCATGTTGTGTTTCTGTTTTTTCTGCCTCTTTTTCATTGCCCACATTGATATAAATTCGTCCTAATGTGCTTATTATTGTTTTTATGCTTTTTATATTTTATCAACTACTCTGACACTCATTTTTTGAGGGGAAAGGCAGGCTCTACATTTTGCAAATAAATGAATATTTATTTTAATATTTTGATATTTAATGTAAGGACTATTTAGAATTGGGGGGATATTTTGAATCAAAGATCAGAAGTTTCTGAGACTGAGATAAAAATGGATGCATTTGTCAAGCTACAGCTAGAATCCTGAATTTTATCATTACTTTCTATCACTTAAGAACGTTAAAAAGAGAGATTGGGCGAAAACTGTCTTTGCAATATGGATAATTCTTATTACAGTTGCCTGCCATACTCAGATACATTTTTGTCAATTGAATCAACTATCCACAATATTTTAAAATATTTTTAAAAAATCTATATATTTCAAAAAGCAAAGCCTGATTTTGCCGTTTTATATAAGCCACAACATGTTAATATGCCACTGTTTTTAATGGGACTTGAGTATCCATAGATTTTGGTATCCAAGGGGGGGGGGGTGTCCTGGAATCAAACCCAACAGATACCATGGGGCCAATAACAAAGTCAGGGTGGCTAACAACATGTTTTAAAACTACAGATTAAAAATAGAAATATAAATAAAAGTATAAATATAAAACTTTTTAAAAACAATTAAACAAGAGTAAAAAGATTTAAAACTGATTTTTAAAACTGTATATAGAACATAAAAATAGTGTGATACAACATTAAACACCCATCCCAGACAATTTCTAAAAGTCTGGCAGCATAAAATTCTTTTAACTTGCCGACTAAAGGAGAGCAAGACTGGAGCTGTCTTGTCTTTCACAGCCTCTGGAAAGGCCCACCTCTTGTTCCCAACTATCAAGCCTGAGAATGTGATGGGACACAGAGAAATTTAGAATTTGTTCAGAGTGGTTGAGTTGTCTGCACAAGGAAAAAGAAGCACTTTCCCCCCTGTTTTGAACCCTTCCTATTCAGGTGAGACATGTAGCTGAAATGTGAGGAAGTTCTAATGCAGCCATGCTCTGGGGTTGGACATGGGAGCAAAATAACCCTTGGTTTGCTCTGGAATAATCTGGGAAGTACAAACTATCACGCTGCTGCATGGACTGCGTGCCATTGTGGCGATGATAGAAGGGGCTGGCACATGGGCACCAGTGGTGATTTGCACCATCAACCCTCACACACCCAATGAAGCAAAATGATGACCAACAGGCAGGTTGACAACAGTATAATGGATTTAAGTAGAACAATAACAATAACGGCCAGTCCAACAGTCCAAATAGCCCTCCAGAAAGGAAGATATGGTCTTTCAAATAGCCTGAAACTAAGCAATATAGGGCTTTATATGTCATGACCAGCATTTTGAACTCTCAGTGGATAATTGGTTTTGAGGATGACTAATTTCTCAGCATGGTTGTATGTACATAATGATGATTTACTATGTGCTAAATAACTTATATATCCACCAAGCAGTCAAATTTAGCAGCCAGTAGTGATTTCATATGTTGTTTGTGATTTATCTGTTTCAGTGTAGCATAAGATTTCAAAAATACTTGTATTTTGTATTTATATTTTGAGAGCTAATGTCTTCTATTGTTATGTTTAGGTATAGTTCAAAGATATAGCCGTGTTAATCTGTAGAATCAGTACGTGGAGAGATCTTGTAGCACCTTTGAGTCTAACTGAAAGAAAGAAATTGGCAGCATGAGCTTTCATAGACTTCAATCTACTTTCTCAGATGCATTTGGTGGACTAAAAGCAGCAGTCAAATATTATCCAAAATGGGATCTTGTGTGATTTTCTTAATTCAGTAATATATTTTCCAACTACAATTCATTTACTATGCACCACTAATCTACATCATATTTGCTTTTCTACACAGTGTCTTAAGGAATTTAAGTAAGTCCTAGTCAATAGTACTTCTTCAAGTTAACACAACCTGTTTTACTTCCCAGAATGAGAATATCAACATCGCACATGACTCTGTCTGCATTTTATAACTGTTAGAGGCCTTGCTAACATACCTACAGTAATTTCCTGACACACTACATGCACGTCAACACTATCTGACCCCATCCTCATGGGGTTGCTCTACATTCATCTATTTCTCCTCACCACAGGCTAGTCCCATTGCAAAACTGGATCTGCCACTTCATCTCCATGCACAAAGACCAGTTTCCTATGTTTTGTGCGCTAACAACCATCATTAAAATTGGACGTGCAATTTCATTTCCATACAAAAAAGACTTGTAATTTGTATTGACACCCTCACATTCCAATGGCATATATATGTCTGTACCTGGCTTCTTCCTTTACTTCTACAGTATGTTCATTCAGAGTGTTATACTTTTCAGAGATATTCCTAATTTTTGGAAGAATTAATGTTTACCTGTTCTTCGATTATACTTTTGATTATAAATGTAATTATACATTATAAATCTTTCCTGTCTCTGCCTTTGTCACACCTTCCCCCGTTAATCACTGGGCATTGAATCCCATCCTTCCCATGGCTCCCCACATTTCTCCAAACCTGATCCCCATTCGGCCGGCCTCTCCCTGTCTCCCTGCTTCCCTTCCTCTGTTCCCTCTGGAACTGCCGCTCTGCTGCCCCTAAAGCAACAGCAGTTCATGACCTTTTTCTCTCTAAATCCTTTAACCTCCTTGCTCTCACAGAAACCTGGCTCCCAGCCCATGATACTACAACTTCCGCTGCCCTTTCTTTTGGTGGTCTCTCCTTCACCCACTCTAGCCGCCCTGAGGGTCGAGGAGGAGGGGTTGGTATCTTGCTATCTAACTCCTGCCAGTTTCAAGTTCTATCTTTCCCCCCCCCAGCTATCATTTCTCTTCTTTTGAGTTTCATCCTATTAGACTCTTTTCTCCTCTACAGCTCCGTGTTGCAGTTATCTATCACCCTCCTGGTTCTGCCACCCAGTTCCTCTCTGACTTTGAATCATGGCTGACATTCTTTCTTTCAGACTCAGTCCCCACTTTGATCCTCGGTGACTTTAATATCCACGTTGATGATTCCAATAACCCGACAACATCTCGCTTTAACTCTCTCCTGGCTTCTTTTGGCCTCCAACCACATTCCAACTCTTCAACTCATTCTCTCGGTCACTGTCTTGACCTGGTTCTTGCTGCAAACTGCGCCATTTCTGACTACCTGGCACTTGACTTTCCACTTTCTGACCATCATTTAATCTCCTTTGCTCTTACCTATACTCCTCCTCCTCCTCGTCACACTATTCAACGCCATTTTCGTGATCTTCAATCTGCTGACTCTAACCTTCTTGGTCAGACTCTGGATTCATCTTTCTCTTCCCTAAATCTTGGGGACTCTGCTGACTCAGCAATGTCTCTATTTAACTCCACTCTTTCCTCGACTCTTGACCGCTTTGCCCCTGTCTCTGTATGCACTTCTTCCTCTAAGACTAGGCCTCAGCCCTGGCTTACTCCCATCATTAAGTTTCTCCGGTCCTGCTCTAGAGAGGCCGAATGTCTTTGGAGAAAGTCCAAACAGTGGGCTGACTTTATCCATTTCAAGTTTGTTCTTTCTTCCTTCTCACGCGCCCTCTCTATGGCAAAACAGAATTATTACAAATAATTGATCTCTGCCAATGAGAGGCGCCTGCAGCGTTTGTTCTCCACCTTCAACTCTTTGCTTAAACCTCCCACTCCTCCTGTCTCTTCATCATTCTCTCCTAATGACTTTGCTAATTATTTCATCTCTAAGATTACCACTATTCGCTCTGAGATAGTCCCTCCTGATTCTTCTTCTGCTCATAATTTTCTATCGCCTTCCCCTAACAAATTTTCTGTGTTTCCTCCTACTTCCTTGGATGAACTCGCTACACTTCTGAACTCTTCCAAACCTGCAACTTGTTCTCTTGACCCAATTCCTACTCGTCTTCTAATCTCTATAGCTCCTTTTTTTTCTCCCCTCGCTTCTCCATATCTTCAATCTCTCTCTCTCTCTACAGGCTCCTTCCCGTCGGACTTCAAACATGCTCTCATTTCCCCAATTCTGAAAAAACCTTCTCTTGACCCCTCCTCTCTGTCTAGCTATCGTCCAATTTCTCTTCTCCCCTTTCTTTCTAAGGTTTTGGAACGGGTTGTTTATTCTCTCTGTCTTGAGTTCTTGAAGCCAACTCCATCCTCGATCCCTTTCAGTCTGGTTTCCGCCCAAGGCATTCCACAGAGACAGCTCTCACTAAGATCTCCAAAGACCTTTTACAGGCCAAGGCTAATGGCCTTTACTCTGTTCTCATCCTTCTTGATCTGTCTGCAGCCTTTGACACCGTTGATCACTGTCTTCTAGTGGATATACTTTCTGACCTTGGGTTCTCAGACTCTGTTCTTGACTGGTTTCGATCTTATTTGTCTGGCAGATCTTTTGCAGTGGTTGCAGGAGGTCAGACTTCATCTCCTGTTCCTTTATCTGTTGGAGTTCCCCAGGGCTCTGTTCTGGGTCCCCTTCTGTTTTCTCTCTACACACTGTCCTTAGGTAAACTCATTAGCTCTTTTGGTTTTTCCTACCATCTGTATGCCAATGACACCCAGTTGTATCTTTCCACCCCCGACCTTTCTCCAAGGCTTGAACAGCAAGTTTCATCATGTCTCACAGCTGTCTCGCAGTGGATGCGCCATCGGCGTTTGAAGCTCAACATATCCAAGACGGAGCTTCTTTTCTTTCCTCCTAAGCCCCACCCTTCAACACTCCTTTTCTGTCTCTGTGGACAACATTTCTATTCAACCAGTCCAGCAAGCCCGCAGTCTTGGTTTTATCTTTGATTCTTCTCTGTCATGTATCCCTCAGATCCAGACCACAGCCAAAACTTGTAGATTCTTTCTATACAACATTGCCAAAATCTAACCATATCCCTCCGCCTCTACTGCCAAGATTCTGGTTCATGCCCTAGTGATCTCATGACTCGATTACTGCAACATCCTCCTGGCTGGGCTTCCTCTCTCTCACCTCCGTCCTTTAATTTCTGTCCAGCATTCAGCTGCACGCATTATCACATCCACCCACCGCTCTGACCACATCTCTCCTGTGTTGGCATCCCTTCACTGGCTCCCACTCCCTTTCCGCATTCAGTATAAGCTCCTGCTGTCAACATTTAAAGCCCTCCATGGACTGGCCCCTCCCTACTTATCAGACCTTATTTCCCCTCACCTTCCCACTAGGGCCCTCCGTTCTGGTAGTCAAGGTCTGCTGTCCCAGCCCAGGATTTCCTCTGCCCCATCCCGGATTCGCCCCTTTTCACTTGCTGCCCCTCACTCCTGGAACCTTCTTCCCCCGCGAGCAAGAGTAATCACTTCCTTAACCAGCTTCAAAATGGAGCTGAAGACCATCCTGTTCAGAGAAGCGTTCCCAGGCATTGCATAATTGTCACTTGCTATTTGATGTTCTTTTGTTGTCTGTTTTATTGAATCATTTCCTGTAATGCTATGTATTTTATATGTATTATCTTACTAGACAGGCCCCTTCCCCTCCACCACTCCCTTCTCCTTCTGTGTCATGTCTTTTTAGATTGTAAGCCTGAGGGCAGGGAACCGTCCATTTATTAAGATTGTATGTACAGCGCTGTGTAAATTTACAGCGCTTTATAAATAAATAAATAAATAATAAATGTGGGTTTAAAAAACTATTTAAAAACCTTTTCAGGTCAGTTGTGAGCAGTCTTTTCTGGTCTTTGAAGAGATTTTGTAGCACCTTTGAGACTAACTTAAAAAAGGAATTGGCAACATGAACTTTCATAGCCTTAAGTCTACTTCCTCAGATGCATTTGGTGGGGTGGTTAGTTAAAGAGAGACCTATATATACCATTAGTGTATGAGAATGTCAGTTTAAATTCAAAAGCCTTTGTGTATGGAAATGAAGTCCTCCAAATAGTGATGGACTGTAGTGCTTATCACTTCATTTCCATACATAAAGAATTTTGAATTTGAATTGACATTCTCACACACTAATGGCATATATAGATCCCTGGCTTTCCACTTCACCAAATGATTCTGGGGAAGTAGACTTTAGTCTATGAAAGCTCATGCTGCCACCTTCTTTCTTTCAGTTAATCTCAAAGGTGCTACAAGATCTCGCTACATACTGATTCTACAGACTAACATGGCTATATCTTTGAATTCTTTTCTGGTGTAATCAGGTTCCTATGCCAGGGGAAATATACAATAAAATATAATCACTCTAGTTACACCCTGCTTTTCCCACCGAAACTGGGTGGGAATTAGCTTTAAAAAGAAGGACCAAATTACCTTCCCAGAATAAATGGGGGCTTCATCTAGTCATCTCTTTTGTGCTACTGCCAGGAATTAATGGCATGCCTCATGATGCACATGCTTTTCCTCTCCAAGATGCATAATAGCTCTCACATTTACCTTGTAGAAGCTCTAACGATATTCTAAACAATTGGTATGTATTGATTAAAGTTACATTGTTGTTAATCAGAAATAGTCATAGGACTGGGAGCTGTGAATGAACAAGATTTCTGTTATGCTAAATTAAGGATGTGTGTTTTGTAACCCTTCCAGATATTGCTGGACTGCACTGCTTATGAGCCCTAGTTGGTATGGTCAATGAGGAGGGATCATGGGAGTCACTGTTGCAAACATGTGATACTTGGAGAGCCATATGTTGCCTGCCCCTTTTCTGAAGTACAATTGGTTATGAAGTCTGCACTGTCAAAATAACTAACTTGCAAACAGTGACAAGTCTTTTACCCTGTGGATATGGGCAGTGTTGAAGAGCTTCCCTCTTAATGTGATCCATGTTCTTCTTTTCTAGACAGAATTAGACAGATTTTTCTTCTTTAAAAGTGCAATAAACAGGTTCTAACTACTATGCTTTCCACTGCTAGTTGTTTATCCGGTTTTAATATGTACACCATTTCCTACATAGATGCACAAGCTAACATGAGAATAGTAACAGAAATTGTGTGAGAACACAAGAACAGTAACAGGACATTGGAGGTTATCACACAGGGAAGAGATAAGGATGAGATCACTCCCTCATCCTTATCCTGACTTCAACTGTGATCCTGAGAAAGGCTTTCAGATCACAGTGTTATTGTCCTATCATTGAAGTGGCATTACATTAACACAAACTCCCATTATGGCAAAATGCTGGGCAATGCTGCTTCAATGATGGGACAGTGATGGGATCTGCGCGAAGTCATTTCAAACTCTTTTGCACGATCACAGTCAATTACACTTTTCGGATGGGATATGTCCAGATAAGCGCGGCATCATAAGAAAATCTTCTTGCAATTGCTCTATGATAACAGACCCATACTTTTCTCTGTAAAATCTTCTTTGCAGATGATCAGTGTTATTATTCTCTGGTGGAACAAGGGGAGTGAGAGCATTGCTTCCCTAGAATTCCACCCCTCAGGTAATTTACCTTCAGTCTTCAAATTTCTGGCATTGCCAGAAGTACAGTTTAGGCTTCCAAGTAGAAGGATAAAGTAGAATCCTAACAAAATCCCAACACTGACACTTAACATAAACTTACTAAAATAGGTCAACAAAGAAGACTTCCTGTGCATGTACACTTTGTATGGTGTAGGATTCACCTTTGGTTCATCTGCACCTGTCTGTGAAAATGCAGCTTTAACAGGTCTGTGTATACTATTCAGGCAAATTTAGTATTCTTGGCTTTTTAAAGTAACAGTCAAGTAAAGGAATTTCAAGTGGACAGCTTCTCCACAAGTTTGCAGAGGAATCAAAGCACATTAGGTTTTCTTGATAGTTCAGATTATTAGTGTAGTATGACTGTACAGTATACAATTATTTCTTACTCATTATTATTTAGTTTATACAACTATTTTGCATGTGAACAGTAACTTATTTTAAATTAAGTTACTTTTTGGGAAGCTTCGCAACTTACTATCTAATTAAAATGCATGAATTGAGGGTTATTTCTGTCATTACCTACTTCTTTAATAATGACTGATGCTCCCCACCCTGTTTGATCACCCACCCACCCCCAATAGTGAAAATTGTCTCAGCACATCTCTGGGTGGAATTTAGTTCTTAATTTCTGAACTTTTTACAAGTTATACATGTGTGTGATATTCTGTTTACAAAAGGTGGGTTAAATCTTTTGTTTGAAAGTATTCATTGACTTTGCAATAGTAGAGCCTTCCTAACAGATAACTATGGTTTGAGAGTGGTTCTTCTTCGTGTGCAAAAAGGTGTTGCAACCATACTTTCAGCCAAGCAGGGCCATTTTAATCTCAATGAAATATCTGTCTGGGACCCAAAGTACAGTAATTAGCAGTCTCTTCAGAATGGCAGAATTGCCATTGTAATGGTTTAGCTGAAGGGATGAAAGGATTGAATTTGGGTCTCTTTGCCTGCCAAACTAAATGAGTTGCCATGGGAATTTTCAAACGTAAGAGGCGTTTGATTTGAGGGTTTGAATAAACTCATGAATTATGGGTTTTAAAGGAGCAATCTCTGCTTTCTCTGGCATAGGCTGAGCAGCAAGCAACACGAAGGCTGTTAGAAAGCTGCTTACATACTTAATAAGAACTAGTTGATCCATGCTCCTGAACAGACTGTCAGCTTATTAAAGCTAAACTGTTTCTGCTAAATACTGTACAGTAAGCATATTTCAAGAGACAGTGTGTAACAAATCCCTAGAGTAAGAAAACAAAATCTGATTGCTGTAGATGTAAATTGAATTTCCCTTGCTGGATTAGATCTCTTTTCAAGCAATGCTATTAAAAATGGTTTTTTATTTTGTTTCAGTAAACATTTAACTTGATTTCATCTTCCTCACTCTACATGTAATATTTATTATAGTACTTGTCAAATCTGATTATGAAGGGGATGAAGGGCACTGAAGACTTCATTTGAAAGCAAATAAGATTCCTAGACTCTTTGAACTGGTTCTTTAAGGTCATATGTTTACATCTGTAGAGCAGAAGACTTCTTTCCACTAAAAAGTGGTTGAGCTTTGACCTGCTGATTTGTCAGCCTTGCCACTATTGAGAGATGAGAAGGTTGATTCTGTTTTAGAAGGCTTTTTTTTTGGCAAATGTATGAAGTAACAAGCATTGCTCATGTTTGTTTAACCTTCAGATACACTTGATGAGTCAGCTATAGAAGTAACAGTAACTGGCACTCTGTGTTGTGTTTGGGAACACTTTTTATTTTTGTGTTCAAGCTCAGCTAGACATATGGGGACAGTTGCTCCTGATCACACATCTGCACTGTTTACATATCAAATGGGGTGTGTTTGCACATCTGACTTAGATAGCAAAAGCTGTGGATGGATGAGAGAAGAAGGGCCCTATATTAACTTTATGTACTTGATCTTTTTAAGCATTTTTCTCTCAACTTAAGTTACTTCTGATGTCAGAAATAGGCAGAATCGCAGTGTAGTACAAACAAGAGAACTTCCCTGTTGTCTTTCTGTAGTCTTAATAGGTCCCAGTGGCTTCAGTTTGGGGTGTGGGTGGGGGGAGGGGAATAAATGGATGCAAAAGAAGGACCATTTAGAATGGTAAAAGAGAGAATTTGCTTCTAGGTAGTAGTAGTAGTAATAATAATAATAATAATAATAATAATAATAATAATAAAATTTATTTGTATCCCGCCCCTCTGAGAACAATCGGGGCAGCTAACAAAGTTAAAAATACAAAACATATAAAATCCCTGGTAGCCTTCCCTCCTTAAAAAAGTATTAAATTCAATGCAATATTTAAAAAACAGAACAAAAACAACAAACAAACAAGTTAAAAACTGACCAGAAGGTCAACAACATCATACCAACAAGCAACCAGTGGGAGCAGCAGTATCTTTCCCAGACGTTTTTCTAAGGCCGGGTTCTCTATTCTGGAAAAGCCTGCCGGAAGAGATCCATCTTAACAGCCTTTTTAAAGCTGTCTAAGGATGTAAGTAGACGGATCTCATCCGGCAGGCTGTTCCACAGTCTGGGGGCGACGATGGAAAATGCCCTCTGGGAGGTAGTCGAAAGCCTAGATTTTTGTGGCTGAAGTAGGTCTCTCCCAGAGGAGCAGAGTGCGCGGGGAGGATTGTAGAGGAGAAAGCGGTCCCAGAGATAGCTTGGACCCAAGCCATTTAGGGCTTTAAAGGTGGTAACCAACACCTTGTACTGGGTCCGAAAGCTAATGGGCAGCCAGTGGAGGGACTTTAGAACCGGGGTAATATGGTCCCTCCTGGATGTTCCAGAAGTTACTCTGGCTGCCATATTCTGTACTAGTTGCAGTTTCCAGACCAAGCACAAGGGTAGTCCCATGTAGAGCGCATTACAGAAGTCTAGATGTGAGGTTACCAGTGCGTGCACAACAGTCTCCAGATCCCTTACTTCCAGAAAAGGGTGCAGCTGGCATATCAGCTGAAGCTGATAACAGGCGCTCCTGACTGTCGCATTTACCTGGTTCGACATCAGGAGCGATGGGTCAAGGAGCACCCCCAGACTGTGAACGCAGTCCTTGATGGAGAGTGTGACCCCGTCCAGGACCAGAGGTTGCAACCCAATTCTTGGTTTCGGGGCCACTACCATGAGCACATAATAGTAGACCACAAACAATAAATTTGTTTAGAGTGGCCCTGCAGTGTTATCTGGTTCAGCCTCCACAAAAGGGTCTGAATTAGCTGTGCTATTTTTAAAAAATTGAGTTTTCTGAGAATGAAAAAGAAAGAGAATGTACTTGGTGCAAATATGAAAGAACAGCATTTTGATACTATTGTGGTAATGTGGCTTTAAACCTAATATGGAAGCATACTAATGTCATGGCACAAAGGATAGTAAGAGAAAAAACAAGGACATTCTTTCGTTGCTCTCTTGGTCCCAACAAGATGATTCATGGCAATCTAACAAGATGTTTATGTGAATATAGACCTCTCTGAATCGTTACATATGAGTCCCGGGCATATTAGTGTCCTTGCAGTGTTTTAGATTCCAAGTCATCTAGTATATCCAGTAGTCAGGACTTATAGGAGTTTTATTTCCTCCTCCACCACCAGAACCACCCCCAAGCTGGGAAAAGTAGCTTTCCTACTTTTGCTATAAATTATGCACAGAAACATGGCTGTAATAAGTTGATCTTCACTAGAATGTGGATTGTAATTTGGATTCACAGATAGTCCTTTGGAAGTACTTTGAAGTGTATATGCTATGTCATAATGTATATTCCTGCATGGCAGGGGGCTGGACTTGATGACTCTTGAGGTGTCTTCCAACTCTACAATTCTATAATTATCTTACACTGTTTTTAATAAATCTGATTTGAGGGGTCATGAGAAGAAAGGATCAGCAAAGGGAAATATGAAAATATGACACTCTCTGCACTTTTTATCCCTCAGCACCTTGCCACAAGACAAGCAGCTCCATCATGCAATACAAATCAAAAGAATCTCAGTACTTGCTCCTAGTCTTTCTGTACATGAACTGGATGCTTCACAGTACAGTGGGCCCTTGGAATCCTCTGGGGTTTGGTTCCAGGACACCCCCTCCCCATGGATGCTCAAGTCTCATTACATACAATGGCATGGTGGAAATAATGTCCCTAATATAAAATAACAAAATCACGGTTTGCTTATTGGAATTTATTTTTTGTTTTAAATATTTCCAAGCTGTGAAATATGGATATGGGGGGCTGACTTTATTCCCAAACAGCTGAAGCTGCATGTCCTGGTAAATCAGCATTGTATCCTCCTCTTACTTCCTCCTCTTTGGTCCTTTAGTGTAATCCTGTCCAAAATGAAAACAAAAGATGGGTGTCTATTTCAAATAGGATAAACTGTGCCATTCTCTCAGCACTTCAGGAAATAAAAGTGCTCTTTTCTCAGCTGTTAATTTAAATTACCTTCCACCCTGCAGCAGGACCTGTGTACAGCTTTGAACATTATCAATCTTGCTCATTCTTAGCTATTTTCACACACAAAAATAGTGACACACATACTATGTGGCAAGCATTTTGTTTTTGTAATGTATGAGCCAACCTTGCTCTGTTGCTTACCGTTAACACTTCTGTAAAACCCATTGTTTCATTGAATGTACTCTTGTTGGAACTGGTATATAGTTTTAGGCTCATGACTTCAAACTTGGCAGATGAAATAATGCAGAGAAAATAGATTGCCGAAGACATTTATGAGGCCTAAACAGTATATCACTTTATATCTTGCCCATTTCCCTATCACATAATGCAATTACACATTTTACCAGAATAGAAGAAGATGGTTAGAATGTGTGTGTGTGTCGGGGGGGGGGGGGCATCATTTTCTTCAAAATGTTTTCCTGGATTTTGAATTCTGTTAGTACTGTATTTGAACTTTCATTGCCCATTATTCTTTGAAGGGGAAATACTTGTAGCTCAGCATAGGCCACTAGTGCACAAAGAGGAATTATATGTGACACAGGGAAGTAATCATGAAAGACTGGAAGAGATTTAAAAGGGTTGAGGAAGCTGTGTTGCTGCCCCAAGACATGCAGCAACTTAAAATGAAGCCCTAGTCCATCCCTCCCCGTTGGGCATCACTTCAAAAGCCTTCCTGCAATCTTTAGATATTAAGTCTTCATCTGCCCTTCATGGTGCAGGCTGAAGCTCAGAGAGAAAAATACTTCAAAGGGGACAGCAGAGAAACTCTGAAAATGAACTGGACAGTTGTGGTTTTCTCACTTGACTTCATTTAGCCAGCAACACTGTTGTTGTTGTTGTTGTTGTTGTTGTTGTTACTATTACTATTATAAATTACTGTTATTACTACTACTATTGGGCAGTGACTGCAGCATAGTAGTGTACCAATATCCGATTGTGGACCTCTCTTGTTTTTTCCCCTCCTCCTCCTCCTCCTCCTCCTCCTCCTCCTCCTCCTCCTTCTTCTTCTTCTTCTTCTTCTTCTTCTTCTTCTTCTTCATGCTTGTACTGAACCTTCCTTCATCCAATGATCTGGTTCAGCCTTTGGCCCTGTGTCATGACTGGGAAAGCTGTTCAAATGCATAAGACACTATTTCTTTTAGCACTGAATAGCATAAGAATGCCATATATTCCCTACCTTAGGAACATAACACAAAACTGCTGGTCCAGAGTGGTCTGCTTATTTTGTTTATTTGGATGCGCAGTGGTACTTTCTTCCCCATTCTTTTTACAGCAGTTATGCTGGTGTATCCAGGTGTTATATCTACATAAGCCACCTACAATATGTTCACCCACATTTTGCAGTAGTTCATAAAAATGGGCTTATATTATTTATTTAATGTACTTACATCCCACTCTTGATTCAGTGGGGCATTCAAAATAACTTATTGTAAAAGTAAGAAACATGTAACTTTCCAAATCTGTAGAATAGCAAAGCATCACCATTAAAGTTTCTTTAAAAGATGAGTCTCAGGAATGAAAAATCTTTTTTTTAAAAAAAGGACTGAACATATAATTTTTTTCACCTGGTACTATAAAGTCATCAAACTGAGCAAGTATGAGCACCCATGAGAACATTCTGTAACTATGATGCCACAGTGGCCGTCATCTCTCTGTGGTCTGAAGAGGGGGGCATAGAAAGTTTTTTTTAATTTATCTTTATTAATTTTCTCATTTATTACTCATTTTAATATTTCATTTTAATAAATGAGTTTTTCAAGGATGGTCTTAATATCCAGGCAGGCATGCTGGAAGATAAGTGTCATAGGGTACTCAGGTCAAACCTCAAACTGAATTGTCCCTGTAAATAGAGCAGGGACCAGAATAATTATTTCCAAATTGATTTTTTGTGTTCTGATCATTTGGTTCCAACCCAATAATCTATCTACTATGGTTTCAAGATTTCTATTCACATTGCAAAGGCAGGTGCTTGTACAGTGCATTACAGTAGTCAAAACAATATGTACCATGATATGGATAATAGTTCCTAAACCAGAGATGGGAACAGATGGCAAATGTTCTGTGCCACAAGTGCCTCTTGAACTTCCACAGGTAGAGTTTATCCTTTATTCAGGGATAGTTGTATTAGTTATGTAGCAAAATACAACAAAGTCCACAAAAGAGTGATACCTTTACTGGTCAGTCAAGATGTAGAACATACATCATGCAAGCTTTTGAAGCATGATTGGCATCTCTTGAAAATCTTACAGGAGACAAAGGGTGACAATGTTAACAGTCACAGCCCTACATTTTGTCTCAGACGTTACTCTTTTGTCAATTAAGATGATGTTCAGGGATCTCAATTCAGACCGAGGCCATTTCCTTTTACCTTGCAACTCTATAAGCTGTACAGTTATCCTGAACTCATAAGGGGGAGAATAGTCCCATTTCATAAACAGGCTGAAACACTACTCTCTATGTTTATATTGTGAATTTTAAATTATGGAATTTAAATGTAGATTGTTTTAATATGTGTACATCTTATTTGTCATTGAAATTGATGTTTGTTTTAACTTACCTTTTTGACTAATATTGTTTGTCTGTTAAATGTTGTTGTTCCTTGCCTAGGCTGTAGGGGAGAGGCTGTTGTTGTTGTTGTTGTTGTATGAATCTGGCTAAATTAATAACAACAACAACAACAACAACAATAATAATAATAATAATGACAACAAAAATATCTGTACTATGACTATTTAGTTGTAAAGTGAAATTTGATCATATAATGTAGAGACTGTCAAGGTTGTGTTGAAGTGTGGCATATGAGAGTTCACCTGAGGAAGTCTTACATAACTGGTAAAATGTTTTGGTGTTACATTTCATCCACAGTTGTGTATGGTTTATTTTAGTAATTTTGCTTTAGATTCCCCCCTCCCCCAATATTTCTACATGAATTGCACTTTAAAAACTTTCTAATCTCACATACAGCCTATTTGAACAATCTTGTTTTTTGAGCAGGCAACAGGTATCCTTTGTTTTTAACTTCTTGCAGAGGGGAGGGGGATGCCAGAAGTAGATAAAGAGGGTAAGATGCAAAAGATGGAGTGATGCAAAGAATGAGAAGCTCTTTGTGATGATGACCTTTAGTGAAGAGAGAGAATGGAGAGCTAGAGGTATGGTCAGATTATTCCAGGTCCCTTCACAAATCAGAAATATTTATCTCTACAATTTCTTACTATTGCCATTCTAAGAGTTCTTCAGTAACTTTTTACTTGGGCATATATGTATCTTCACCTGCGCAGAATCCATCATTCAAACATCTCTAAAATGATAGAGATATGTTTTAAAACTTTTATTTCTCTTTTGCATCCTAAATATATCATATTTCCTTCCTATTTGACAGTGTATTATCCACAAAATTACACTCATAACATTTCTATTGGTAATGTTGGGTAATATCATACATTGGGAGACATGAGTGTATCATGTATCCACATTTCCATAACTAGATGCCCCAATGCTACTCCAAAAAGTCTGACCATGTAAGTAACATAGCCCTCTTCTCAACATGGCCATTTTTGGGTTGCCCAAATGGTAGGATGAGTAGGGACCCATCTAGCTATTTTATTTTATTGTGACATGCATCTAAAGAGAATTCCAGGGATTCTTGCAAGCTCTCTGCAGATGATTTCCTTACAGTGTGCCCTGCTACAGAAAAATAGCTCTCCAATAATACAGTCATGTTTGCATTCAGGGGCTATGCTGCTTATAAGGTGAGTTTGCTAGGGGTTTCAGTCATTGTCTTATTGGAACAGAATTCTGATTTACGCAATGATCATAAAAATGAGTTGCCATGGCATAAGTTCACTAATTTTCAACTAGGATGCCAGATGTTGTATGTTCTTTCTGTGTAACATTTACACATAATCATAATGTTTCATCTGTCAGTGGTGGTCTCAGATTTGATTCCAAGGACTTCTAGTTTAATTTTGCTGTGCTGTGGGACTTCATGCTGGAACTCACAGCCATAGAATCTTGTCATCAGAAGAACACGCCTAGATGATGTTTTATGTAATGTGGAAGAAGATAGTGCTCCTAGTGGAGGGAATATAGGAGGTAAATGTTCTTGTCATGTTTAAATCACTTCTTTGTCATGGTTAAATCACTTCTGGCCTGGGCGGGAGTGAAAAGGCTGGCCCATCTCCATCAGGGCTAGCCTCAAGAAGAAGAATGTATTTTTATTTTTTATTTTTTATGTATTTTATTTTTATGTATTTTTATTGCTGTAACCCGCCCGGTTTCCTTGTGATTGGGCTGGCTATAAATAAATAATTTATTATTATTATTATTATTATTATTATTATTATTATTATTATTATTCCTGCTGTGATTTAGATTGACTGTAACTGTTCCCCTCTGAAAGGACATGGCACCTATTAAGTTAGTCTACCCAAGGAGGATATAAAAGTTGATGTGGTTTGGCACACAATGGGGTTTTCTTGTATAGTCCAGAATCCAGACACTAGTCCCAGTTACAGTTGGCCCATCACATTTGTGGCTTAGACTTCTGCGGATCTGGTTATTTATGGATTTGATTGATATAGTCTCTCTAGGGATCTCTTGGTCCTCCAGAGAAATTCTGCTGGAAGTTGTCCATATTGCTATGATGAGGGACCTAGAGATTCCTAGAGAAAACACTTCTCTGAGCATTTGTCAGTCCTCCAGCATGATACCATGGTCAAATCCTGGCAGATGTTGAACAAAGAGTTCTGTTGGAGGACCTAGAGATTCCTAGAGAGGTGTTCTCTCAGGTCATAGAAAGTAGTGCTTTTTTATTTACAATTTTTCCACTTTGGGGGTCCTGTGCTCCTAACCGCAGCAAATGATTAAATTAGAGCAATTTGCCTAAGTGTTGACTTAATTGATTAATTAATTCATGGATCGATTCACTGGTTCTACTCTAGTTAAGGCCATAATGGAATTTGAGTCACAGGTGCAATCTTTGGAAGTCCATGTTTGTTTGCCTCCTTAGTCAGATGTTTTGAGGGTGGTTAAGATAGAGTGCTTTTTTGATTGTGGTAGCCTGCCTTTTGTATTTCTTTATATGGACATTTGACTGACATCCATGCTTAATTTTCACAGGCAGGTTAAGAACTTCTTATTTAAGCAGCCATTTGGTTGATTTTTAAATTATATTGTGAGATTGTGTTGATGTTGGTGTTATGGAGTTTTATGCTGTTTGTTTTTAATTGTGCTTTATATGTATTTAAATTGTTTTAGTAGCAATATTGCATAGTCATTTTTTAAATGTTTGTACTGTACATTTTAGCTATTTTTAAAAAGTTTTGTAAGCCGCCTTGGGTCACTTGGTGGAAGAAAGATGATGTATAAATTGAATAAATTAAAAAAAAATCTTTTTGGCTAGGACAATGACTGTCTGTACTTGGGCTTTTTAAGGATCTGCATTTTGCTCCATGTAGACTCCATTTGAATTTCTGTTTCTATTAGCTCTTTTAAGTTTAAACAATTGTGTATTTTATTGTATTATGGTGAGAAATATTTATTGGAAGTCCCTTTTGTTTTGATTTTTAGCTCTTCTCTGTTTTTAGTGGATTTTAATGCATTTAATTGTTTCCTAATCTGTGCAGTGCCTTTGTCTGTGAGGCATTTAAGAATGTAAGAAGCAAAATAACAATAAATAATATAACATTTCAATATTAATGTTACAGATTTCCTTTGTTAACATTAGCCCTTGGTTACTTTATGAATATGTTGTTGTCCTCCCCCCCCCCCCCCCCCCCCCCCAATTCCTCTCCTTTCAAGGAACAGAGATCTGTAAATTAGTCATGTGTGCATGTAGTTTTTTCAAATAAGTTTTTATTGAAGCCTCTTTATTTACAGATGCAAGTAAGCAACCTAAGTTTTTATAATTTGCTTGACAAAGTATATGGCTATGACTGTAAAGCAAGATTGGGGGTGAAAGAAGACTTCCCCTTCACTATACAGTTGAGAATTTCAAATGGAAGGTCATATGACTGACACATTTGTCCCCTAAAAAGAGAGTGTACAATTCTTTCTTTAGTACTCTGTATTTTTAAACTGCCTGAATGTGAGTCTTAGCCAGAAGTAAGATGAGAGCTGTGGCTGTCCAACAGAAATAGTACTGCTGTGTCATCATGGAATTTATAAGCTACTAGCAACAGAATACTAAGGAAAAGCAACTTATTTAAGTTTATGCTGGGGTTTTTGGTAAGCTTTTAAAGTGTAACCAAAAATTGTATGCACCTGTCTGGCTAGTCCCAAAGTGGACATGGTATGAATATCCTGCTTCAAGCTTTTTGAGCAAATTGATGTCTAGGCACTTTGTTACAGAATTATTTTTTCTATATGGGATGTGCTTTGGTTCGGATTGTGCAGGATAACCTGTAGCAGTTGAAGGACACATGTCTTTGGGAACAGAATTTTGTCAGATTAGTTAGGATCTTTTAATGCTAATTCTGAGTATTGTGACAGTTCTACTATAAAAAAGTAAGAAGTTGTATACAGACAGATTGTAGTAAAATGCATGTGTAGATTTGTGTCTCTTTAGAGTGCATGCCAATACACATGAGCAACCTTAACTCTGTTTTAAAGATCTGGTGTCTTTAGTGTCTTTAGGCCCTATCCAAAAATACTAAATTCAGATATGAACCTCCTTTGTAAAGAGTGTATATGATACATCATACAACCTGCTTTGTAAAGAGAGTATATGATACCTGATTTTTTCTGTAGTCTTGTATTTGTTGCCTACATTTGAATCAAGGGGAAGTGTAGATTAGACTTTTGGTGCTGTGCAGAATTATGGCAACTTGGTAACTCTATCACTTGCCTGCACTATACTTACTGGCTATGTAGACTATTTTGTATCTCACGATCAAATTAATGTAGACTATTATTTTCGTTTAGCCGACATGTGGCAATTGTGTTATTTGCAGGCCACATGCTTCCCTGCTGGGACTCCAACATTTGGGATCTTCCCAAAAGCTCAGCCTCCCTCAATTATGCTATTTTGGCAAACAAACTCACCCAGGGTGGGTTTGATCAAATAATGCTGGTTCAGGTCTCCCTTATGAAAGAGCAAACAAGACAAAACTCAGAGCCTTTCCCACACCACCCCACTCAAAGAAACTTCTACTTGGAGTCATGCAAATCACCCAGAATTATGGCTGCAGCTAGGGTTGCCATAAGCCGGCTGCAGGCGGGACAATCCCGGGTTTTGACCACTAGGGGGCGTCCCTGCACGGTTTCCTCCTTGTCCCGGGTGGACGAGGTTTGCCTTTGCTGGCCCTTGCAGAGCCTCGCACATGGCTAATGAGGAGGACTTCCTCTTCCTGAGTCTGGGGCTGAACAGCCCGCCCCTTCTCCAGGCCTGAGCCTATGAGGGCTGGCAGGGGGCGGGGCTGTTCCAGCCCCAGTCTGCCCCCATTGGCCAGCCAGACTCAGGAGGAGGAGCTCCTCCTCTGTTGGGCTGGGCTGCAGCCAGAGGAGAAAGGAAAGAGCCATTTCCTTTGCCCCTTTTTGGTGCCAGGGAGGAGGAGGATGAAGAGGAGGAGAAGGAGGAGGCAGTACTGTATGTATTTTTTAAATTGCATTTTTAAAGTGCATTTTTAAGCTGTATTTTTTAAACTGCATTTTTAAAGTGCATTTTTAAGCTGTATTTTTTAAATTGCATTTTTAAAGTACATTTTTAAGCTGTATTTTTTAAATTGCATTTTTAAAGTGCATTTTAAAGTGCCTTTTCTGTGTATTTTTGATGCTTTTAATGCTAACAATTCTCCCTTGCTTCGACAATGATAGTGTGGGGTGATGATGTGATATGAGTCAGCTTCTGAAGTTGAGAGAGTGTCACCTTCCAAAGTGTGGTTTTGGTGTATTTTTGATGCTTTTAATGCTAACAATTCTCCCTTGCTTTGACAATGATAGTGTGGGGTGATGATGTGATATGAGTCAGCTTCTGAAGTTGAGAGAGTGTCACCTTCCAAAGTGTGGTTTTGGTGTATTTTTTGTGCTTTTAATGCTAACAAGTCTCCCTTGTTGTGACAATGATGGTGATGATGATGATGATGGTGATATTGATATCAGCAAGCCTCTCAGGCATGGCCAATGTTAGCTGCTCTGATTTTTACAAACTCATGTGCAGTGAAAAAAAATCAAAGTCCCTTGACTAAGTACACACTTCTGAGACGTAGAGTTGGTGCAAGAAACCTGAAACGGCAAATCCACTTCTTGTGAAACCACTTTGACATGTTCAATATGCATAGCCATGTTAAACCATGCTAAGTGTTAAACTCAAGGGGTTTGATTATGGAATAAGCCTCTGAAATATGCAAGAGGCCATGTTAA
>NC_056522.1:77453402-77565062 GCF_019175285.1 Sceloporus undulatus | reverse complement strand
GTAAAGCCACGTGAAGTGCCCAAATGTGCTGTTATGTGTGGTGAACGGAGGGGAATGGAGGGGGGTGGTTTGGGCCGAAAAGGAAGTCCTTTTGCCATCTGTCTAGGAAAATGCCCAAATGGCCTCCCTTTGATCATGCCTAAGAAAACATGCATTTATATTAACATTTTTTAAAAAGCATCAATTTTTTTTGCATGTCCTCCATTTTTATAAATGTGTCCTACATTTGAAATCGTTGTCCTACATTTGTCCCGGTTTGGAGGTCCTGACTTATGGCAACCCTAGCTGCAGCAGTGCAGTGCAGATCTTTGGAGGAGGCTGGGATGGCACACTGAGGCCCTCAAGCCCCAAGATGTCGAGGTCCTGACTTTGCCATCCCAGCCTCCTCTAAAGATCTGCACTGTACAGCTGCAGCCACGGTTCTGGGTGATTAGTAATGTTGCATCCATCCCAGTCTAAATAATAGCATTTAATTTTATGCAAGACTTGAAATATACGTGTGGGTTGGGTGCCCCCCCCCCCAATCCAGTATAGGAGAGAAGTGGAGTGCAAGATAGATTTCACAGTACTTCACTATCATGAACAGTTAGAGCAGGGGTAGGCAACCTTTTTGAGCCGGGGGCCGGGTTGCTGTCCCTTAGACAACTGGGGGGTGGGGGTGGCTGAACTCAAAATGGCGCCCGGAGCGGCACAGAAGCTGCAGCGGGGGCGGCAATCGGCGGCACGACCAGGCTTGGGCCGGTCCCAAGGCCTCGCTGGGCCAGATCCGGCCTGCGGGCCGTAGGTTGCTGACCCCTGAGTTAGAGTATGTCAAATATTTCTGATAACCAGCTCTAATATAAAGTTGTAAATAAAAATATGTGAAAAAAAGGAGCCCTGGTGGCGCAGTGGTTAAATGCCTGTACTGCAGCCATTCACTCAAAACCACAAGGTTGCGAGTTCAAGACCAGCAAAAGGGCCCAAGCTCAACTCAGGCTTGCATCCTTCCAAGGTCACTAAAATGAGTACCCAGACTGTTGGGGGCAAATTAGCTTACTTGCTAATTAGCTTACTTGCTGTTCACCGCTATGATCTTTGGAATAGCGATATATAAATAAAACAAATTATTATTATTATTAATATAATCCAGTTTGTCTTGGAAACTGCTAGCCATCATCAGGTTGGTTTTGCCAAACATTAAATTGCCTTGAGTATTGCTTATATAAATACCTAAAGGTACCAGATCCTGTCTGATCTGAGCTAAGCCTGGTCATCCCTGGTTAGTACTCAGATGGGAGGCCACCAGTAAGTACCTGGAGCTTTAGGCTATATTTTAGAGGAAGGAAAACATATCTTGAGTATTCCTTGCCTATGAAAATCCTATGAAACTCATGGGGTCACCGTATTCAACAGGCAATTTGAAGGCACATGCACACATTGCTTAAATATCAGCTAAGAAGCTTGCTGCTGGCAAAAAAGTTTAAAATAATTCTGTAAAAAAATAAACATGTGTTACTTATGATAGAATAGTTGCCTTTAATTCCAACACTGATCACATTCTTTAATTGTATTTGAAGTTTAATTTAGCTTCTAATTGGAAAAAGTGTGGTTATTTTTAAGAGAGAAAACCCTCTGAAATGGTTCATGAATTTTAAATGCTCAGCATATCTATATACTGTAGTTAATTACACCTTGCTATCAGACATGTTCCTGGCTAAATATTGGAGTTGGAGGATACATCTTGAGTAGCACTTCTTTTTTGTTTTGTTTCCTTTAAAAAAGTCTCATTTTTTACACAAATTTGATAAGAGTTTGCCATAGGAATATCTACTGTATATATGAGGTTTCTGTCTTTTGATCTTAAATTCTGTTTACTTTGTACTTCTCATGCATGGTCCCATTTAAGGAGAAAGGTGGGATATAAGTACAATAATAAACAGATAAATTCATACATAAATAAATGCATAAACAAATGGTAATCATTATGATGGTTATTAAGTTCGAGTGTTGTATGTCAAACATTCCCACCAAATAGAAAGAGAAAACTTTGAAATTGCACACTCAAATCCACTCAACTTGGAAACAGTTTATTGTGGTTCTAATGTACTGTTCATTTACCTTTTGGTTGAGGTACTGACATAATAGAATGATTGAAGTACTGACATAATAGTTTGCCTGCTTCCATGGGCATGTTCTTTTCACTGCCTCCTTAAAACATAGCTTTTTAGGGAAGTCTTTGAGCATGGCTGAGCACTTCTCAATTGTTCTCTATTTTTTCCAGGCCAGGAAAACAAGGGCCAAGCCCATGCTTTCCTGGCTTCGGTGCTTACCCTGGTTGATCCCTGGGTCAGCACGGGGCTGGGTCAGGTATTCACACATGTGTTCCCATGCCAACCTGGGACCAGAGCACAGCTCCTTACCTTGCTGGCCATTGAGCCAACTGAGAAGCCCCCCCCCCCCCATTTGCCCTGTCTGATGCAGAAACTGGGCACCTGGCTATACCCACATGGCCAGACGCCTTGTTTCCATATCGGATGGGGTAACTGGGGGGCTTTTTGATTGGATTAATAGCCAGTAAAGTAAGGAGCACAGGCAAGGAGATTGTCTGAATGGCTTGTTTTGCCACAGAATTTCTTAGAAACCCGGTGCAAAACCAGGAATATTTTATCATTGTGGTAAAGATTCTGGGGTCAGACTGTGCCTGGGCAGGCAGACTTGGATCTGATGCTGCCCAGGGAGTTTTGGCCTGTGTTGTTTAAACTAGATGACATGAAGCAAGGGGTGAAGCCGGACCTTTTGGTCCATGCAGACAACCCCTTAGTAGAGTTTAGTCCCTTTTTACAACATTGCTTTTTTTGGGTGGAGGGATACTTAAACTGAAGTCTGCTTGCTTTAATTATGGGTTTATTAGTGATGGTTTTATCATACTGTAGATCTGCATTTCAAGGCTTGGGTATGAATCTACAGGAACAGGTGCTGTTTTCGATACCATGATTTCAAACTTCGAAGTTTAACACTGGCACTTTGAATTAAGGCCAGAAATGAATTTTGTTGTCGTCGTTGTGTGCCCCCAAGTCATTTTTGACTTATGGTGACCCTAAGTCCATCCTATCATAGGGTTTTCTTGGCAAGTTTCTTTAGAGTGGATTTGCCATTGCCATCCTCTGAGGCTGAGAGAGTGTGACTTGCCCATGGTCACCCAGTGGGTTTTTAGGAGCCTGTAAATACTAGTGATTTTGTAGCACCTTTGAGACTAACTGAAATAAAGAAGTTAGGAGCATGAGCTTTTATAGATTTCAGTCTACTTCATCAGGGTGCAGATATTTTAAAGAAATAAATGGATAAATCCACATATGAAAATGTCATGCTTGAAGTTAACATAGCTACAGTTACTGAATATTGGTTGAAAGCTGTTAGACTGGCCTGTGGTTTATAGTAAGCAGCAGAGTCTGTTGGATCTTCCTGTGCACAATAATATTTCTTCAATGGGTTTTGAAGAGAACCATCAGCATTATTTCAATAAATCTGATACCAGAGAGAAGAAGAAAAATGTATAAATAAGCTCTAAAATCTTAGTACTGTACTGGAGACTTATAACAGGCAACAGACTCTTAGCACAGCGACTTCTAATTTTTTTTTTAATGTTGCAGATAGGAATATCTGGCTGAAACATTGGCTATTGCTATGGAGAATTATAGTTGTGAGAATAATTTTCTAGTAAATCTCTGTGAGTGTGTTTATAGCACATGTTGGTATATAGTTCATACAGTAAAACATTATTGAATTCAACAAGAAGCTTTGAGTCGTTCTCATTTATGTCAGATACAAGGCTTAAGCCAGTTATGTTAATTTAAACTGAATAATAAAAATGATGCTTACAGACCTTATAGATGGTTGTTTAAAGCAGCTTCCTCTCAGAACATGATTTGATTCCTTAATATCAGGTAGTCTTTTAAAAAATCTTCATTGTTCTTTTGTACTCATTGCTTACAGTAGATGATAATGCCATAGAGATATCTGAACTTTAAGACATTGTATGGACATTAGGTAATTGTAAGTTGTAATAAATAAATAAAATTATACAGTCAACCCTCCACATTTGCAGCGTTGACTTAAATGGTTTTCATTATTTGAGGATTTAATTAATATGTTCACTCTAAGAATCCCTAGGTCCTCCAGAGAAATTCTGCTGGAAATTGACCATAAAGTTGTGCCGGAGGATCTAGACATTATTAGAGAAAACGCTTCTCTGGGCATTTGTAGGTCCTTCAGCATGATTCTATGGTCAACTTTTGGCAGATGTTGACCAAAGAGTTGCACTGGAGGACCTGGAGTTTCCTAGAGAGGTGGTCTCTTAGGTTAAAAAACTGTGTTTTTCTATTTGCAGGTTTTCCACTTTCATGGAGGTCATGTGCCCCAACCCCAGTGAATGTGGAGGGCCCACTTAAAGTGTGTTTTTGTACCATTTGATACAAGTCTCTGAGTAGAAAATCATAAGAGAGCGATACAAAATTCATGAGTTTAATAGTGAAGATAACAGGGAAAAGTTGCTGTCCTTGTGCAGTAAAAACAAAACAAAAAAATAAAATAAATAAAAAATAAACCTCCAAACATTATCTTGTTAGAAGTGATTGGATTGCTAAAGCTATGACATTCAAAAAGAGATTTGGGAACTGTGTAAAATGAGATTTGAGCATCAGTGAATGCTTGGCTATGTAGCCTAAAAATATGCAAAATAAAATTTAAATTGATTCAGAGCCCTGATATGAGTAGAATTATCTGTTACTGTGGTAGGCTATTTCATCTTTTCCTATGGCTAAATCTGGGACTGGAAGTGTATTGCAAATATGAAGACATTTTAAGCAAAACATTCCTATTTGCTTAGTTTCAATACCCATAAAGTTATCATGCAGAATACAAGTTCACATTTCACCTTCAATACATCTTCAAAATGAATACAAGCACAAACTTATACAGCTGATTATTTGTAATTTTGAGATCTGTTAACATGACCAAATAATGTATAGCACATGTGTATAGAAGTGTGCATATTAAAGTTAAAGCAGCTGCCTGTGACATGTAAATTCCAAATGGGAAAATGGCTACACATGGACATGAATAGTAACTTTGAAAAGATGAGCCTGTAGATTTCTGTGACATTTTTCCAAATATGCCATCAGTATCTGTTGCTTGCTTTCACAAATGGAAGCCAGATTCAGCTCCTACTTTGCAGACTTTGACAAGGCTGGTCATAATGTTTCCCTTTTCAGATTCTTGTAACAGAAAGTATGGAAGAGAGCATTTTGTGCAAGAGGTATTCTAATTTTAAATTGTATAGAGAGAGTTGGGATGTATGCTCTTACTGTTGCTTCTTTTATTTCCAACCCCTTTGTGTTGTTGGAAAAATTTGCAAAGGAGCTGTAGCTGTTTGCAGTTGAACACGGTTAATTGAGAATTGTGGCTTATCAAAGCTCCCAGTATCATGGACGTCTGCATGATTGCAGCACCTTTCCAGACATTCCATGTGGAACAAACAGGGATAGAGCATGCACTTATTGCTCACTTTATAGTGGTTTGAAACAACAGCCTGCATTGAACTTCCATTTGATACAGTTCTGTGTTATTGGAAGCATTAGTGTATATAAGATAGGGAAGCATTCATTAAAGAGAGTTGAGAAGAACACTTTCTTGAATTTGGGACAAATGTCATGAGAGTAGAGCGGAATCAGAGGATGTTTCCATTATGCAAATATGTTTCCATTTCATATTTTGCTTAGAATGTGTTAAGCTCTTTTCAGCTGTGCTAATATTGTAAACTATGATTCTAATAATCTGCTTCATTTATGCAGGCAGAGGGAGAAGATAGCCTTAAAAAGATGCAGTTGATGGAACTTGCAATTCTCAATGGCACTTATAGAGACGCCAATATCAAATCACGTAAGTACTACAGAACTGTGATCTTCTGCATGTGAGGATGCTTATAAGTTGCTTGTTGTTCCTGTATACCAAATAGAGTAGACAAAATACAGTCTGAATTCTGAATTTAGCCAATGGTCCTTCATTTACTTTGACATTTTGTGGCTGTTCTAGTTTGTTGCTGCCCATACAGAGTATCTTCTATAGATGTGCTTCACTTGTCCTGCCTTACTTTCCAAAGCATGTGTGTTTCCAGTTCATAATTCATATCAGCAGGTGTGGCATTGTGACACTAGAACACTTAAAGTGTGATGGTATCATTCAGAGTTAGCAGACTCTGTTAATGAAAGTGGAGGAATTATACATGTTTTCTGTGCATATCTTATCTTGCCTTAATGAAGGTTCCTATTTTCTGGTCTTTTGAGGAGAATTTTCTCCATTTGAGTGACTTCTATACAACAACAATAACAACAACAATAATAAAGATTTATTTCTAGCCTGCCCAATCACGAAGAATCCAGGCGGGTTACAACAGTAAAATACATCAAATTACAATAGAGTTAAAAAAAATCAAACCCTAGACCTGCCCCCCCCCATTCCCAATACTAAAAGAGAATTAAACAGTAATAGTATAAAAACATTAAAAACATTAAACAAAAAATAGGCAGAAAGATAGGCGGGGAAGAATAGACAGAGGGGACATATACAGTGGTACCCCGGGTTACGAAATTAATTCGTTCCGCCGCCGCTTTCGTAACCCGAAATAGTTCGCAAGCTGAAAACCCCATAGGCGCTAATGGGGAAAAGCCGCGATTTCGTGTGAAATAGCGCCGAAAAGCACCAAAAATTTTTTCATAACCCGAAAAAACCTTCGTAACCCGGAACAGTTTTTTTAAATGGATTTTTTTCGTAACCCGGAAATTTCGTAAGGCGGCGCATTCGTATCCCGGGGTACCACTGTATCTCTATATCTGGGGAGTGTAACTAAGTTGGAAAGGCCTGCCGGAAGAGATCCGTCTTAAGTGCTTTCTTAAAAGTGTCAGAGTGGAAATATGACGGATCTCCTCCAGCAGGTCGTTCCATAGTTTTGGAGCAGTAATAGAAAAGGCCCTCTGGGAAACTGATGTTAGCCTAGATTTTTTTTGGCTGTAGTAGATTTCTTCCAGAGGACCTTAGTGTGTGGGACGGACAATAGGGAAGAAGGCGTTCCAAGTACTCTGGGCCCAAGCCATGTAGGGCTTTAAAGGTAATCACCAACACCTTGTACTTTGCCCGGAAACTAATAGGCAGCCAGTGCAGGGACTTCAAGACCGGTGTTATATGGTCATTCCTAGATGATAGCCATGTAGGCAGAGGCTGCTTGTGTGAGTTCTGACTGTGGAATTAGTATCTAGAGGAATGGAAGATCCTCATAGTTTAATACCATCTGGTATCTGTAAATATCTGTTTGTTTGTTTGTTAAAAACATGTTTAAGATAACTAAAACATATTATGTGTAATGTGTTGCATGTTTACCACATACAACCTCTCCAATTTTTATCTGTGAATTGACTTTTCCTATAGTGTAGGAATGCATCTTTGTGCAGGTTGCTCTTTCCACTAACTGGTAGGCAGGGCCCAGATGATATGAACTGTACACAAAACCATATGATCACAAGTCCCTTCCAGTTCTGGTACTGCCTAGCTCTGGTCAGATATGACACTGATTTCTGCTAATTTCAAAGCCACATACCTCACTTCAGCTTTTCCTTCTTCCACAAATGCTTCTACTTCCGCCTTGCTTCCTTCTTGAACCAAACAGAGGAAGGAGAGCCATCATTTGTGCATGGAGACATAATCAGAAATATTTTATATGGAGAGGTATTGGAACTATTTGCTGACATCTCTTAGGACGTCTAGGACTGGTGAAAAAACCTTTTTGAAGCAAAGCACACTGAAGCAGTGTGGCTACCTCACTATCTTAAATTCAACTGAGTCCCTGCTGCATCCTGAAGAATTGCAAGCAGAAGCTGCAGATTCACATTCTAATGTCTGAGCTTCGTTGGCTGAGGAATGCAACTCAAGAAAGAAAAAGGGTACAAATGCTGGATTCAGATGCTCCCCACCTTTCTGATAAGCAGGGCAAGGTTTACAATATATGTCCAGAGCTGTGTATGACCTTTCTACCGCAAGCAACAGGGTGGCCTGGGGAGTGAGAGAACCGTCCTTGAGGACCGAGCCCAAGCTGTGGACAATTTGATGCTAGGTCACCATATCACTGGAGAAAATCAGATCACATTTCCTTCTGCATCTTCTTTTCCTTTCCTTTCCTGAACTTTCTGTGGTGGCTGCTGCTATCCAGATTACCATTCTGTGGAAGGATGGCTACCTATTCAATTCATATTGGGAATCCCCAGACCAGCAAACACAGGAAAGAAAGGCCTCACACAGAATCTGTTGGATTTACACAATACCCTTCAAACTCTCACCACTGAACACGGTGGTACTCAAGTTTCTATTCTAAAACTACTGTTTTTCTTTGCAATTGTATTAGTGCACACTCTATACAAATGGTAGTACCCTTTCCATCATAAAGGAACTCTGCATATTCCATCTTTCATTTCATAAATTATCTAAGTGTTCCTTCCATCACTCTGTTTATACCATCCACATATATATAGAAAAGGAATGGCATATCCCAGATGTGCAGTGGCAGTTAAGGGCAGGGCAGTTAAGACAAAGTTTAATTGCAACAATTTTTTACCAGTCAGGCTAGTGGCATCCAAAGTAATCCTAGATTGATAAAGTGCATATCCTTGTGTTGTAAGGGATCTGACTTTGGTGTGTTTAAATGGATAGGGACTCATTCTACAAGAAGTGAGACAACATCAACTGCCTTCATCACTAACACTGCCCTACTAGACATTAATAGAGTGGCCAAGTGGTCATCTCAGTATGGTAATCCATCCATCACTACAAGTTGGACTTCCCTGTATCAGACATAAACAGCCATATGGTCCTTGGTACATTGATCAGGTCACCATTATAAGCATATTTGCATTTTCTGACACAGTGTTTCAATAGGTAGGTATATCAACTAGTATTTGCAGAGAAGAGTCTAGCACAGTGATGGACCCACTCCAGATTCTGGATATCCCACCCAACGATACTTTCCACCTTTGGCAAAAGGAGTGTAGGGGTTACCATGATAAGTTCACTTTGATCTGTTTATGGAAAAGATCCTATCCACTCAAGAGACTTTTTCTTCCAAGAAGGGTTGGATGAGACCAATTTAACATACTCAACACTGTTCTATCCGCCCTTCTAGAACTGTCTTCCCCTTTAACTGACAAGAATTATATGTACAAGACAAAACAACCTCAGATCAGCTGTAGACCAGTCACACTGAAACTGGCAGGGTCTTGCTCCCATAGATGGGTTACCTATGTTTCAGATCATCTAAGCCCTATCTACTAGAGTAAGTGAGAGGACAACCTAAGCACGTGTACTGTCCATCAACTGTAGAAAATTATCATGATACTTCAAGAATTCCTATTATTTACATCATGATCTCCCCCACCCCACCTCACCTCACTCCACCGCCAGTTCTTAGTTTTGTTCAGCATGTTTTCATGAACTGTGTGTATTAAGGGTTATATTCAAACTAAAAGCCTAGTTCTTGCTAACTAGTTAAGATTTCAGTCATGTTTGAAACATGATTAATAAAGCAAATGCTTGATACTTTGAGGATAAGAATAGTCACCCTGATCAGTAATTGATCAGTTATCTCACATAACAAACCTAAAAAGGACATAATGCAAACAGATTAGTTCATTTTATCAGCTTTGATATACAGATGATCCAGAAAAGTAATAATAATTTTATTTTTACCCTGCCTTTCCATAGAAATGATCAAGGCGGCTTACAAAGGTTAAAAACATTACAATACAGGATAAAACAGTTACAATATAAGGTTAAAAACATTGCTACAGGGGATAGGAACAGGAATCACTAAAATACACATGTCAAGGGCAAGAAAAGGAAAAAAAATCAATTTACGATAGTCTGGGGTCAAGAGGAAAAGGACAAGGGGCAGAGAAAGAACAATTAACTAAGGTGGGAAGGCCAACCAAAATAAATGCGTTTTTAAATTTTTCTTAAAAGAAGCTAATGAAGCGGCGGAGCTCTACAGGGAGCTTATTCCAAAGAGAAGGGGCAGCGATGGCAAAAGCCCTCTGTGAGGTCTTCACAAAATGTGACCTAGGGACCTCCAACAAATTTTTCCCGGATGGACGAAAGTAAGGCTTTCTAGTATATTAATGGGATCAAAAATTGTTCTTAGCCTTTGATCAGGAATACCAAGTGCTTTGGAGGTTCCAAATGTATGTACTGTATTTAAAATACAGCTTTATTAAAAGTTCACAGAGTGAAAACTTGTCCATCCATCCAACCGCACCCCATCCCGTTTTTACACACACACACACACACAACACTTTATTGGTTTTAATGCAAACAATCTAATAATAATAAGTTTTATTTTTAAACCGCTTTTCCGCGATGATCAAAGCGGTGTACAAAAATTGCAATACATAATAAAACTTTTAATAAAAACATCCCAATTATACAAATTAAAACCATCACATCAAAACCAAGCCAGCTGAATATGGTCAATAATACAATACATATAGGGGGGAGTCACATGATCTCAAGGGACATCGGGGAAGGCTTGCTGAAACAAGAAGGTCTTGAGTTTCTTTTTAAAGAGATCCAGGGAGGTGATGGAGCAGAGCTCGTCGGGAAGGGTGTTCCAGATCTTAGGGGCCGAGATGGAAAAGGCCCTTTGGAGGTTGACACATATCTCGTTGTTGGGATCCTCAGCAAATTCTTCCCGACTGACCTAAGTGTGCGGGGCAGATTATATGGGGAGAAGCGTCCTCCAAGTACCCTGGGCCCAAGCTATTTAGGGCTTTATAGGTTATAACCAACACCTTGTATTGTGCCCGGAAGCGAACAGGCAGGCAATGGAGATCTTGCAAAAGTGGTGTTATATGGTCGGCCCTGGAGCATCCAGTGACCAACCTAGCTGCCATATTCTGCACTATCTGAAGCTTCCGAGATTGGTACAAGGGTTCCCCATGTAGAGCGCATTGCAGAAATCCAACCGAGAGGTTACCAGAGCATGTACCACTGTTTCAAGGTCCCCTCGGTCTAGGTAGGGTCGCAGCTGGCGTATCAGCCGAAGCTGGTAATAGGTGCTTCTGACCGCCGCATCCACTTGAGAAGTCAACTGGAGCGACGAGTCCAAAAGCACCCCCAAACTGTGAACTGAGTCCTTCAGAGGGAGCGTGACCCCATTCAGGACAGGTGGACAAATTTCACCACCTGGACCGGGAGAGCCTATCACAAGTACTTCCGTTTTCTCTGGATTCAAACTGAGTTTGTTTTTCCTCATCCAGCCCATTACCGACTCCAAGCAGGCATTTAGAGGAGAGATGCCATCCCTAGTCACTGCATCAGTCGGAGACACAGAGAAGCATATTTGGGTGTCATCAGAGTACTGATAACACCGCGCCCCGTGTTTTTGGATGATCTCTCCCAGCGGTTTCATGTAAATGTTGAATAGCATGGGGGACAGAATGGCTCCTTGAGGGACACCAGATGTAAGTTCCCTCTTATCAGAGCAGGAGTCCTCCAGCTGCACCATCTGGAATCTACCCGAGAGGTAGGAACGGAACCTCTGGAGTGCAGTGCCTCCGATACCTAATTCCCCCAGGCGTTCCAGAAGGATACCATGGTCAATGGTATCGAAAGCTGCTGAGATGTCCAAAAGCACGAACAGGGACACGCTTCCCCTGTCCATGCCCAGACGGAGATCATCGACCAAGGCGACCATGGCAGTCTCAACTCCATAGCCCACCCAAAAGCCGGTTTGAAATGGGTCTAGAAAATCTGTTTCTTCCAAGATCCCTTGAAGCTGGAAAGCAATTGCTCTCTCGATCACCTTTCCCAAAAAAGGCAGCAGTGACACAGGCCGATAATTATTCTGAATCAGGGGGTCCAGGGAGGGCTTTTTTAGCAGAGGTTTTACTACTGCAGATTTTAAGCTAGATGGAAAATGCCCCTCCCTGAAAGATGAATTAATTATACGGCATAACATAGAAGTTACCGCCGTTCCCCCCTGGGCCGCCAGCCATGAAGGACAGGGATCGAGAGTGCATGTTGTTTTCCTAACACTTCGGAGAATCTTGTCCACTTCCGTGGTGCTCACAAACTCAAAGTGATCCAGTTTAATGGAGTCCATGGAAGCTCTGGAACCCTCTCTTACAGGATCTGGAGAAATACTGGCGTTGAGATCAGCCCTCGGCCGAGAGATTTTATCCACGAAGAAGTTGTTAAATTCGTCACAGCAGGCTTTCGATGGTTCTAAAATAGGGTTCAGGGAGGGGGGCAGTTGTGTCAGCTCCCTCACTACCCTGAACAGCTCTGCCGGACGCGACTCTGTGGACGCAATACGTGCAGCATAAAACGAATGTTTTACTGCACTTATTGCCACTCCGTAAGCCTTCAAAAGAGACTCAAGGAGTGTCTTGTTGGCTAAGTGCTGGTGTCTTCGCCAGTTGCGCTCTAGTCATTGCACGGCCCGCTACCTTTCCCTGAGATCTTCCGTGTACCAGGGTTGCTTATTGGAAGCAGGCCGGAAAGGATGCTTGGGAGCGATACTGTGTATAGTCCTGGAGAGATCTTTATGCCAGATGTTAGTCAGGGCATCAACAGAGTCGCTGTCAGTTCCAACCATATTGCCCTCTAGGGCTTCTTGCCCTAGAGTAATTCTACTTCACAATTAACATTAAAATTTAGAGAAAAGAAAAAAAGATATACATGTATACACACACACTTATATTTAAGCTAAATTAATTAAAACAACATACTAAATGCTATACTGAAACATTAAAATAAAATCATATGGATTACACTTGATTATTATGTACTAATTTCTGGAATTATTAGAAGATTTTGTATTCAACAGCTTACTCTTGTCATTAAATATCTGTTTATGGTGCACTGTGGCCTGGACACTATTTCTTTATGGCATAGTGATTGGGAACTGTCTTTTTAGATGATCTTACTTTGGTCTTTGAACATGATAGTCAACCTACTTTTTAAAATGATTTTAATATTTTTCTCATAGCCTAAGCATACTCCTGTACACCAATGAGCACATACTGTATAGAGTGCCTTTCCTTCATGAGGGAAATGTTTTCTTGCCTTGTTCAGATTTGTTTGTGAGGTCTAATGGCACACACCTCAGTTGCCTGCCAAGGATAATGCTGGTCCTCAGATGCTCCACTGCCAGATAGGTGGCCTTGATCTGACTTGACCAGGAATGGAGTGCAGTAACAGGTTTTGTTGCAGGCTGGCCTTGCTGAGTCCTTGGCACTCCTCTAAGACATTTGGTAAAATTGAACTAGTGAAATCAAGGACTGCCAGCATTATTGCGAGCAGTTGTCATGTCATCACTATAGTAGAATTGTCAAGTAGAGTGTTTTACTTTCTCCTTTAAGGAAGACTAGAAACCATTCTGTTATGTAAGAAGATAAAGGAACACACTAAAAGAAAGGCTTCATTCTGCCTCTGGTGATACGAGACAGTGAAAATCATGTACTCCTATCAGCATAGTGTTCTTCCTGGTTATATTTAAAATGTTTTAAGCTTATTATAGTGTTGGTAGAGCAGAATTAATACTTGAGACTTGGCATTAGCTGATGATGTATTTTGATAGAGATACAAATACTGATAACATAGTTTGAAGCAGGAGCAGCATTTTCTCTTCAAGCGAGACTGTATCTCAGTGGTAGAGCCTGTTCTTTCCATTCTGAGGGCTTTACATATGATTCCCTAAAACTCTGAGGAAAAAGAAATTGAGAAACTAGACTTGAAAAGACTTTTTGCTCAAAGTGGTTGTTTTTCATGATTACATAAGGTTGAGTGAAAGGCATACTGGGGGAAGTATGGAAGTCTCCAGTTGGCAATCTGCTACATTTCTGTACTGGGTACAGGAGATTTTTTACTACCGTATATGCTTGACTATAAGTCGACCTCATGTAAAAGTCGAGGGCAAGTTTTGGGGTCAAAATAATGGATTTTGCTATGACCCGTGGATAACTCGAGGGTAACATTTAGGGGCATATAGCAAAGAGTCTAAAAGATGAAGCAAAGCAAAACAATATTAAAGAACTTACAAAAATCCAGCAGACATAACTCTTTGTGCTTAGTCTCAAGACTGGATGGATGAGTGAGTAGAAGGGGATGAGTGCTTCACATATTATGCTCTTGCTTTTCACAAGGAAATGGTTCCTTCTTTTAAGTTAAAATTAAGATACAGTACAATACTTACATTGACCCATGGACAAGTCAAGTTAGGTTTTTGGGGTCAATTTTTTGACCTAAATTTCTAGACTTATACATGAGTATATACAGTAGTTTTTTTTTTAACCAATCAGAAAGGCTGATGGAGGGGAGACATCTCCTTCACCATTCTGTTTGGTTTCTCTCCTGAATTATCCATCTCTTCAGCCCTTAAAGCAGGATAGTAATATTTTATAAAGATTTTATTAGCTTATTTCCAAAGCTGGCCTAACACCATGGAGCTAAGCCTGACTTCACTGTTAAAGCTGACAGCAACAGTCAAAATGGGCCAACAGTGTAATTCATTAGGCTACTTCATAATATGTCAGCATTCTCCATAATCCATGAGGTTGGCTAAGGTTCTTCATTTTGTAGCAGCTCTGTTCACGTGTTTGTATTTATTTCACAGCATGTGCCAACTGTGCTACAAATGTAGCCACAGCTACCACATGATATAGCACAGATTTTGTGCTAATAGCAGAGAGGGGGAATAATAACAATGATTCAGCTATAATTTTTTTTCTGCTTTGTATCTCCAGTTCTGCAGCTGGTGCAAAGATAAAATTCTGATCAGGATACTAAAAACCTGGCTTATAGAAGGCATACTGTTTAAAATTTATCTAGGCATAGCATTTTATAGTAAAACAACCCATGTAATATTAGCATGGTGTCTGCTGTCTTGTTTCTAGTAGCTCAGAAAATCACACTACAGCGGTAACCAGCTATTATCTTCCCTTCTTTCATGCCAGTATGAGTAGAGCAGAGGAGGGCTTTACAGCACCAAGATCAAACCCCAATCTGGATTTGGTCCTTTACCAGAAGAGAATGTCTTTTCCCCAAAATGTTGTGTGCCTTTTTTCTCCTGCGTTCTAGGGAAAATTGCTAGTTAATCACACATGCTTTTTACAGATGTTGACACTTGAGCTTATAGGCAAGTCTACTGTGGCCTGGTTAATACTCTCCCTTAAAGGACACAGTGCCAGTTTATCAGAACCATAAATCCAATCTTTGCTCAGACATTCCATCTGTTGTTGGGTGTCATCTTTGAAATGTCAGAAACTTATCTGTACTCAGTCTTGGCACAGTTTATTCTCCTAACTTTTCTTGGGACCAACTGTGGCAGTGGAAGTATGCATTGTTTATGATCTGGCTACATGTAGCCTAACGAGATGTGCAAGCTTTTTTGAGTTCTATACCATGTCCCAGTGGAATGTAGCATGGGAAGAAGTGGCAACCAGATCTAAAACATTATGAATACAGGGGTACCCCGGGTTAAGAAATTAATTCGTTCCGCCGCCGCTTTCGTAACCCGGAATACTTCGTAAGGCGAAAAAGCCATAGGCGCTAATGGGGAAAAGCCGCGATTTCGTGTGAAATAGCGCCGAAAAGCACCAAAAATTTTTTCGTAACCCGACATAACCTTCGTAACCCGGAACAGTTTTTTTGAATGGATTTTTTTCGTAACCCGGAAATTTCGTAAGGCGGCGCATTCGTATCCCGGGGTACCAGTGTAGTGACATGTCTGTCCAGTCTGTGTCTGTGCATTTCTTTCATACATTAGCCCCCTGCTTGAAATAATACTAACAACAAGTTTCTAAATGTATGATACCAAAAACTGATCTATAATTCACTTTGCCACTGATTTATTTTTCTGCCTGATTGGCCCCAAAACTTTGGGTATTGGAAAATTAGATATAGACTGAAGAAAAGGCAGTGAGCTTGACGTAGTTCTGTAGACCAGTCTGCTCTGGAGCACTCCAGAGTTTCTGTCTTTTGGGAACAAACTCTTGATATCTTAAGCTTTGAGAAGAAAATATGACGGGTGAAGCAGACTGGTAGCTTTGATTGGCTGAGGACCACTGACTGGACTGCCTGCTTTTAAAGTGGGCCGCTGCTGTGGTTCCAGACAAGCTGCTGGCAAACAGCAGCTTTTCAATGCTTCTTTTGCCAGCAGTCTCGGGCCAACCTAGGCGGCCCCAGAGCAGCTTCCAGCTGCGTCAGGTGTATGTGTTGTCTGCACACCACACTCCCAAAGCATCTGGAAGACCCACTTTTTGGCCCATCTGTTTCGGATGAGACTCTTATCAGCTGTTCAATGATGTGGCTGCATATTTTGGAAATAAGCCATAGAGGTTGTCCTAGGATATCACACATGTCTGGTAGGATCTTTCAACTTTAATAGATTTGTGACTTACAGAGATGAAGTTTTTTTTCAGTGTCATTATCATGACAAATGGCAGGAAATCTCCCAGTTTTTGCAGTTTATTGGAGACTTGTGAGAAAGAAAATTGGCAGTTTAGATCACCTACTGTATTCCTTTGTAAATCAGCTTGGTAATGCTGTAGATATATAGGCATTTTTCTTTTCTTGGTGAGGCAAATCAACATATAATAAACTAGATGGTTAAGGACTACTGTTTTCTGTAGGGAATGAATCAGATGGCTGAGGCTTTTTCATACTCATTTCAGATGAAGTGACTGCACTTTATATTCCAGTTGCTTTTGACATCTGTAGATCTTTCTAAATGGCGATTTGTACAAAAGAATGTGCCCAAATGGCACCCTGTTTCATGTTGTATGTTTCTATGTGAATGTGTTTGTAAGATGTATTTTGTATGTGACATAAAGAGAAGGAGCAGGAATATGAGGCCAGTCCTGAAACATCTATACATTAGTCCTTACGGATTTTTTTTTATTTTTTTAATATTGTGACTTCATTATGCTGCCTTTCTCCCATAAAGGGGCCCAAGGCAGCTGACAAGATAAAAACATTCTAAATACTTTATGGTAAAAATTTTAAGTGATTTGGGGTTTTTGACAGCTTAGGACAAGAAGGTGCCATGCAGCCTAAGAATCTGGAAGCTGCACCAAAAGCTGCACTCCAGTGCTTAGGAATGGAGTGTGGCTTTGGTGCAACCTCCGGACTCTTAGGACCCATGCATCATTTAAATAGCATGCCTCCAAAGAGACCCGAAGCAGCTTTATTTTGGCAGTCTGTAACAGGCCTATGTTACCTTAAGTGCAATTTGAATAGGAATTTGGCTTTTCTTTTTTAAAAAAATAGTCCTAAAAATAAAGGCAAATGGTTTGTAATCTTTTTTAAAAAAATATTTAAATGAATTATTTCTTCCCAAATATGTTTTCTTAGGATTGCAGCCTAAATATTCTGATTTGAAGTTATTCTCTTTCCTTTTAACCAGAGTTAACATTTATAGGCTAAAGGAGAAAGGATTGCTCTTTTTTATGTTCAGTTTGAGTGACATGCTTCTCCTTCATACTTGTGCAATGTCTTCTTTCAGATAATGAAGGAATAGGTTCAAGGTCATATTCTGATAGGGCAGTGGAGCCAGGAGCAATAGGGCACTGAAATCTCACACATCTCTGCTACATATGCTTTGGTGTGCTCTCAGGAAAAAAAAGGTAGGCAGAATTTAAGGCCACTTTTTATGGTATGAGAAATTAATTGAGAATTTTTCCATCGCTACTTCCCCTTTTCAAAATATAGAGAAGGAGCAAACAAAGCAAAGTTTAATTAAAACATTTAATACATGTAAATTATTAATATTATTTTTATAAAATATAAATCTATTTTTAAGAGTGCATCCTGGTTAGATTTGACAAAAGTTGAATCAAGACCGATTTGGTACAAAGCACTGGATCCATATTATATGTGCATAACAGGGCTTGCAAAAGCAAATTTCTCTGCCTTCCCCTGCTTGGGATAGCTTTCTCTTGAAAATGCTACATACATGTTTAGGAACTCTGTGGAGAAAGAATTAAGCAGAATCACTTTCCATGACTGGAGCTCTCATTTGTGGACGGCACCTCTGCTTGAACTGGAAGATAACATTCTATGGACTCACAAATTTATCCTGGTTTAGCAGAAAAAAAGTTATTTCTGTAGCAAGTGTCTCTGACGTAATAGGGGGAATATCCATTTGTTTTGATTTCTTCCTGCTTTGAATATTTTTTTTAAAGCACAGGTTGATTTTTGTAGCCATTACGCTAATTGTGCACATTTTCCTGCATATTTCAACTAATGTATACCTTTTTCTATGCATTTTTCCATAATTTGCAAGCAGTTACCATCTTATGCTTTTTGTTTTCTAATTTGTTAATATTTGTACAAGTTCATTGATTAGAGGACACTGACATAAAAGTGTAAAAATCATTGAATTCTCCCTGAATGTGTTTCATTCAGGAAGTGCAGGTTAGGTTGGTTGGTATTAAAATGTGAACCAAATAAATTTCTCCCTCCCTCTGTTTCAGTATATTGCAGAATACCTTCCATTTCCCAGGGGGAAAAGTAGGAACCTGTCTCCTCATGCCCTTGAAAATTAAAGAGAATGGCAAATGGTGCAGTTAGCTTAGTCTTCCATAACCCTCATTCTCCTGCTACTAGCATCTGCTTTCAAAACAAGGGTTAAACTGCAAAGGGAACAGAATCTTTCCTTCTCTTAGAGAAAACCACTCCAGAATTTCATTTCTTGCTTGCAGCATTTCCCATTCACAAACCTCTATTTTGAAATTCTTTTACTGCTTTTTGACATTTTAATCAGCTTTCAGAGGACAAAACCAAGGGGTTTTCCTCATCTCCCATCTAGGCAGTCACTCAATATGCAGTCACACTTCCCTCTTTAAAATAAATAAATAAAATAAAAGTACCTGCAATCAAAATGCAGTGGATGGTCAGTAGGTATGCTGTGGATGTGGTTTAGATGCCCTTTTCTTACCAGTGATCAATGAGAAGAAGAGGTAGAAGCAGAGAAGCTCCCCCCACCACCACATTTTTCAGTGGAGTAGCCTGGTTTCTGAGTCTTTCTCTGACACATACATACACACACAGGCAAATTAATTGCTACTTCAGCTGATGCTGTTCATCTGCTAGCAATTACTTAAGCCTGTCCCAAATCAGTAAGTTCTCTCCCACCACAAGGAAAGAAAGGCCTTTTTTTAACCATAGGACTGCCTGTAATTTATATTTCCGCAGGGAGGAGATCTGTGGGCATGCATGTATATGTGCACGTATACCAAACTAGGAAAATGGGTGATAACTAGGTTTTTGACTGCCATCAAGTCGATTTTGACTTATAAACAAAGGTGGCCCTATGAATGAAAGGCCTTCAAGCCACACTATCACCAACAATCCTGCTCCAGCCTTGTAGACTGACTGTGGGCAGTGCCAAATGCTGCGTATGATAAAGGTTGAGTGCTGATGGAGGCTGCAGTGCTGGAAAGATTATGAAGGTGTGATAGGGAAGAGAGCAGTCTCAATTGCATGGTACTTTTGAAAACAATGCTGTTTTATCGAAGAAGTCACTAGTGCAATAAGGCCCTAAATGATGTGTCTTCTTCATTAATAGTATGTATGTGCTGAATTCTAGTAAGAGGATAATGCTGATGAAAGGAAGCAAAAGAGACTGCATTGGTGAAACAGTTCTCCATATAGAATACATACTACTGTACAACACCAGTGAGAGATTAAATATGATGCAGCCAATCTCTCCCCAACAGCTTGCTGCACTGAGATTTCAGTATTCAGGAAAAGAAGGGAGAACAAAACCCTTGCCAATGCCATTCAGAACTTTCTTCCAGAAATGTGCTCCCAGAAGCCTAATCTCATTGCAAACCTTCCTCCAACCTTTCCTGCTTGCTAATATCAAAATACTTTCTCACCTTTTTCCTGTTAACAAGTGTGCTATACTTTCCTCTCAATTCATTCCATTCAGCTGGACTGTCAAGGCAATTTTTATAACATTGGGCAGGGACGTAGCCAGGATTTTGGGAAGGGGCGGTCAAGACTAAGTGCCACCATTCTGAGAGGCTAAGAGCCCCCCCCCCCCAAACACAAAAAGAGGGTCGAGCGTTTACCCTTGACACCTCGATGGCACCACTTTAACTTCCGTTACGGCTTCGTGCTATAGAATTTTGGGATCTGTAGTTTTGAGGACCTGTTGAGTCATCTGTCAGGTGCCACAACAAACTACAAATCCCAGCATTTCACAACATGGAGCCAAGGGCAGTTAAAGTGGCATCAAACTGGATTATTTTTTCAATGCAGATGCAAACTGAGTCCTTCCTCTGAAGGTGTTTACATCAGATATATTCAGCTCGATAAAGCAAAGTGCAGCTGCTCGAGCAATGAGCGGCAGCCACTCTGTTCATGCTCAGAGACACTCTGCTCATCTATCTATCTATCTATCTATCTATCTATCTATCTATCTATCTATCATAATTTTTAATTCCAAGCCATTATACGTTCCTTTCTTTTTATAATAAACAAACTCCTTTAAGAGAATCCTATTTTGGGAGAAAGGCAGGGTATAAAATCAATCAATAAAAAATTATAGTGCAATAGTCCATCAGTGCATGGCTTACATTATAAGACTTTATACATTTAAAAACAATTAAAATCACAGTAGGCTCAGAGTGCTATAGAAGCATGGAATCATAGAGTTGGAAGAGACCCCAAGAGCCATCCAGTCCAACCCCATTCTGCCATGCAGGAACTCCCAGTCAAAGCATCCTCAACAAATTATGTAATGGAGGTGTCCATCTACATTGTAGAAAGATATACTATAGATTAATGCTATGGAAAACCACCACCTTGAGTCTGTATATTGGGAGAAAGGTGGGATATAAGAAAATAACAACAACAACAATATCTGGGTATTGTAGTTTTGTGAGACATTTAGCATTCTTTGTCAGAGAGCTCTGGTGGCACAACATACTACAAATCCCAGGATTTTCCATAGCATTAAAGTAGTGTCGAACTGGATTATTTCTGCAGTGTGCAGCCTTCCTGGAGCAGGGCCATAGGACTCCACAGCCCCAATTCATCATCTTAGATTGATTCCATATATTAATTAATTAATCATAAAATCATAGAGTCAGAAGAGACCCCAAGAAGGGCCATCCAGTCCAACCCCATTCTGCCATGCAGGAACTCTCCATCAAAGCATCCCCATTGACATGCTGAAAAAGCTGTATTTTATTCTGTTTGTCTTTTAAAAAAGAGAAAAAACAAGGCTGGAAGGAAGCCTCTTGCCTTTTTGCATCCCAGACCCTTCTCTTTTTTGTTGTTGCAAAAATCCAGAAAAGACTGTTTTTGAAAACATGAGTCCATTCTTAGGAGAAATGTCCAGAGTAGAGTCTGAGTCTCCTTTCTCTGGACTTCTGAAACCTAAATTATTCCAAAACCCAAAACTGACCCTGAGAGCATCTGGCCTGACCCCAACTCAAGGACACCTGGAAATCCTGAAGGTTTAGATCAATTACTGAATTATTGAATTATACAAGGAATAGTGGTCTCAGGGTTTTGCTGACAGCTCAGTGTACAGAAGCACAACATTATTTTTAAAATACTGTGCATTAAATTACCTTCAGTCTATGTCTATGAGATGCATATGAGACATACATGGATCCCATCTCCCATTATATCCCATTAGACATATATAAATATACCAGACTCTGAAAAACTCCAAAATCCAAAATACATCTAGTCCTCAGCATTTTGGGTAAAGGATGTTGTTGTTGTTGTTGTTGTTGTTATTATTATTATTTTACTATATTGTCACCTTTTCTTTCTTTTATATTTCCTTTTAGAAGCTTCCTTCCTTTTTCTTTCTGCCTTTCTCCCCTTCCTCTTCCTCCCTTTCTTTTCCTTCTTTTCTTCAGTTCTCCCTCCCTATCATTCTTCCTTCCTTTTTTTCCTTCCTTCCCTTCTTCTTCCTACTCTCCTTCTGCAGGAAGGAAGAGACTTTTATTCTGGCAAAAGCACACAGGAGGAAGGGGAGGAGGAGGAGGAGTGGAAGCTGGACGCCGATGGAAACGAAAGGGAAAGAAATCACAGGGAACCCCCCCCCCCTCTCTCTCTCTCTCTGAGCTTGCAACTTTTGTTTTGTCTTTTCCCTTTTCCCTCCGAGTTTTCCGTGGTTTTGATGGAGGGGAGGAGGGGAGAGGAAGGAGCTTGAACGCCCCCAGGGCCTGAAGGGGGGGTCCGGACCCCCCCACCCCGCTACGTCCCTGCATTGGGAGCTCCAGTATACATGTATAACTGTTTAGGGGCAGCTATATTAGCTATATCTTCATCAGGCGAAGATGCTAGAAATCATACAAGAGAAAAAAAGTTGACCGTGTTAGACAAACCTACATTCTACATAACTCTGGGGCCAGTCCAGTTGTTTACACCAAAAACAATTACATTGGCCTTGATTCTCCATTTTAGTCTCTTTGTGTTAGGTTGCATGTGAATGGTATTTGATACATTAACATGCATCTTCTGTTTGATAATGTTGTCGATATATACACAAAGTAGGAATTTCCTTAGTTCTTTGTATCTGGAAACAGGTTAAGAAGTGAGGATATATATTCTGATGGTTGTGAAATATAGCTTAAGTTCTGTTGATTAGTCTATCTGTTTTATAATCCAGTCATGTTGTGTAGTAAGTTTAAATGAGTGTCACTTTTTCCCAATGGTTTAGAAAATACAACCTAAATATGTTGTAATATATTGGGAAGTTGCATTTCACTCTGTTTTAATGAGTCAATAATACTAGCCTTAAACCCTAGGAAATAACAGCAGCTATTTTAGATGATTTTGAAAGCAGTGCGAGCATTATTTTCTAACATTTTGTGCATTTTAATTATGCCTACGTTTTAAGTATGTTTTTCTACTCTATATACAATTGTTTTGTACTTCAGAAAAACTGTTACACAAATATTTTCTAACTATACTGAAGTAGAAGAAATATTGGTGGTATTTTATGGATGTATAACCCCAAGTATTCCATACATTGTTTATACTCCACTGTTCACTGCTTACACCAGAGTGGAAATGGATAGGTTATAACAAATTTAAAAGTCTGCATAATAAATAGAATGTTTATGTGATGCATTGAAACATGTTAATATTGTATATCTAAGCTTCTGTGGACTCTGTAATCTTACTATTTTTAATATTCCATATGCAATTACAACAAAATTTTCTTTGTTTCCTGCATGCCTCTCAGTCTCATGCAGTCTTGAAGGCATAGGTAATGAAAACACATGTGGTCTAAATTGAGCTTTTGTGCTGTGTAACCTGTTTTAGAAATCTACTCTACCATTTTAAATTAGCTTTTATTTTGCATGTTCATATTTAATCACACTGGGAAATGGAAAGCTGTTTGCTTTTGAATGGTGTGCTTTGGCACTGTGTGATCTATGCATGTACTAATGATTTCCTTTTATTTTTCTTCTTTCCTACTTTCTACTTTTTCCATCTTTTCATGTTTTGCACTGCTGTCTCCATACTTCTTTCTAAATTTCTTTGCTTACTGTAGCAGCCCTTGCCTTTTCTCTTGCAGCAACAGCTCAGGCTCCAAGGATTATCACGGGGCCTGCGCCTGTTCTACCGCCAGCTGCCCTGCGTACCCCTACGCCAGCTGGCCCTACCATAATGCCTTTGATCAGACAAATACAGACCGCTGTCATGCCAAATGGAACTCCTCACCCAACTGCTGCAATAGTTCCCCAAGGACCTGAGGCTGGTTTAATTTACACACCTTATGAGTACCCCTACACACTGGCACCTGCTACATCAATTCTTGAGTATCCTATTGAACCCAGTGGTGTATTAGGTAAGTTTCTCACAGATAATTTATTGAATATTAATTTATTAGATGGTATGACCCAAAAGTGACTGTGTTATGACATATAATTCCCTTAACATTGCATTGGGAAGGATGTGTTTTCCTAAAAAGAAAATTATGGTGTATTTATAACACACATAGTGCCTTAAACTAATTTCTTTGGAAATGCTTGTTTGCTATATAGAAGGTTGTTTCTTTGATGAAGATATTATTGAAGCACATTGCCAACTTGATGCATTTTCCTTGGCATCTGTTTCACTGTCTCTTGCTTTTCACATTTTGAAAATACAGGTTGCCCTCCACATTTGTGGCTTTGGCTTTTGATTATTTGCCAGTTTGATTAATATGTTCTCCCTACAAAACTCTAGATCCTCTGACATGACTGTGTGGCCAACTTTCAACAGAAGTTGAGAACACTTTTCTAGGCATTTGTAGGTCCTTGAGCACAATTCTGTGGTCAACCTTTGGTTGATATTGACCATAGAGATGCACTGAAGGACCTAGAGATTCCTAGAGAGGTGTTCTTTGAGGTTAAAAAAAGAAGTTTTTTTAATATATGTTTTTTCTATTTTCATGGGGTCCTATGTCCCTAACTCCAGCCAATGTGGAGGGTCCACTGTATGAGAGAGTATAATACAGAACTGTTTGCAGCTTTATGTGTTTTGAATATAAAAACATATTCATTAATTTAGTGTAGTTATCTCCACAGATATCTGGCCCATAGATATTTTGTATTTCAGTTCCATGAACCCCAGTCAGCAAGTTCATGAGTAACCTGTAGGCCAAAACAGCTAAAGGACTCTACATTGAGGAAAGCTAATTTAGTGTATTAGTATGCTGCAATAATTTTCAAATTCTTTAATGAGGTACACTATGATGCCGTGAGAGGGACTAAAATGTGAAAAAATAAACCACTACAGTATGTTATATGAATCTTCCATTCTGTATTCTTCAGATTAGGGTAGACTCATTCACTCTTCATCAATGGATAGGCATTGATCTCCTGAAAGACACAGGGTACATGTTATGTGGCTTACTGGGACATAACACCAACTGAAAAAAACACAATCTCATTTATGAAACTTCATTGACTGCATACAGTGGGACTCAAGATAGTGTTAACTGGATTGTCCCATAGTTGCAGGAAAGGTAATGCCACTGTATTCTTGGAGTTGGTTTTTGACACCTCCCCTTCCCTGGAAGATTGAAATGCTTATCATTTTTGATACTTCATTTCATTGACCATTATACAAGGGCTAGAATATAGCAACAGTGCCAAAGGTCATAATCTTTCCTACCAATTTGTGTGTGTGTGTGTGTGTGTGTGTGTGTGTGTGTGTATATATATATGTGAGAGAGAGAGACTGAGAGAGGTTATCTTGGTACTGTGTTCTGTTAGGATGTAGCACTTCTCTTTTTAAAGTTTGCTCAGCATTATTTTCTGATCAAATTTAAAAGGATATAATCCAGTCAAAACTATGTGGATGTAAGTCCAGTCGGTTTCATTTAGTGAGAAATATACAGTACTGTACTCCTGTTGCTTATGGTCATTTTCCAATCATTTGGACCAGTGATCACATGAATTTTTTTTAAAATGTTATAGATGATATCTTAAAGTGGGGTTGCTCATTCATTAAATATCTGGAGCACCATTCTCAGATCTGGAAGCTGTTGTAGATAAACGAAAATGTGCCCAAGAACTTGAATATAAGCCAGAAATAAGGTGTGAATTGTAAGATTCAAAACTATACATTTGTATCCATAATTTTTGCTTCCTGTTCTGTGAAAAGATGAGTCAAATATTTCCCCAAATCGCCTCTGCATAGAACTTACTTCATAGCAGACATGTATAAGTTGCACTGGTGAATACTTAATTTACTCTTTCATTGAAGTCAGGGGGACTTAAAGCTTAAACATGATTGCACACCTATGGTATTTTTATCATTGGATAACTGTTTAACACTCTTTTGAAAGAAAAGGAAGAGATTTCATGTGTATATATAGGCCTCATTCCCACTACCTTTTAAACGGGATCGTGAATCGGTTTGAACTGGTTCAAATGACCCTGGTTCCCACTTAATCCAAATCGCTGAAGTGATTCTGAGAGGGGAGCCATGCGCTAGACCCATTTAACCCATGTCTTTTTGATGCTGATTTTTTTTCCACTGATTTTTCAATAAATCAAATCTGCACACGTGTGAACCACATGCGGATCAGAATTTATTTAAATTTGCCCTTTGTCTGGCTGGAGTGGGTCCATTTTGAATCAATTCATGCCTGAATGTGAACCACAAGTGGATTGTTTTGGAGGGAAAAAATGTGATTGGGGCAAATGTAGTGGGAACCAAGCTCCGCTGTCAAATCGATCCATTGATTTGGATCGCACACAGATTTATCTGTAAGTGGGAATGGGGCCATAAGTGCACATTTTCCTGTGGGCCACTGAAAAATACAGTTCATTTTTTCTTTCTCTTTCATTGTTCCATATTGCTTTTATATAACGGATTGCACTATAGTTCTCCACTACATAATTCCTTTTATCTTAAATATCCCTTGTTTTGAATTTATGACAGCTAAAGCATTGTGGGTTTGAGGTTCTAGTACAGTGGTTCTCAACCTTTGATCCTCTAGATTTTTGAGACTTTGACTCCCAGAATTCCTGAACAATGAGCATACTGACTGGGACTTCTGGGAATTGAAGTCCAAAACATCTGGAGGCCCAGAGGTTGAGAACCACTGCTCTAATACAATGACCATTCCTACTGCCCCATATTTTCTCTTCCTTTCCAAGTATATTCTTTCAGGATGCAACTAGTTTGATCTCAAATATCATTACTAGTCGTAGTACACCTTCAGTTACCATTTGGATATTTCTTCACATAATGTCACTATATATAATACTTTATATTCTGATTTATTGCCATCAAAGGATTTCCAAACTCCTCTTCCAAATTATAATATAAGGAAGTGTGTAGAAGTACTTGTTTTAAAGTATGCTATCACCCAGTGAACTTCAGAATAATTAACGAAATCTAAAGATTTGCAGGTGCTACACTATAAACCATTGCTATTAATGTGATGGCCACTCTCTTCATTATTGATTGTATTATTAGAATCAGAACAATGTTTACTATAGAGAAAAGCGTCTGTAGAATGGGAGAAACTGGTTGCTATTGAATTTGGCAAATACACATACTGCTAATAAACTGTGAGCTATTAGTGAAGTGAAGTATATGCCACAGTTAAGTTTTTTTCATTGAAAGACTCATACATTTTATTGGGACATAATGGATATGCATGTAATTACCATTTATACATGGCACAATACTAAGATTATATAAAGTTCCCAGAAGATTGATTTAGGAAAATCGTGTGATAATGTAAGGGAAGATTGACAAGACCATCAGATTTTAATTGACTAACTTTTAATTCCCTTCCTTTTACCTTTAGGTATGGCTTTCCCAACGAAAGGCTAAGAAATTGGAGAATGGTCTTATCTGAACTCTCATCAAAGCTGACTTTAACAAATGCTTAGTTTTCAACAGCCTTGAAAAAATGTAGCCTAGCAGTCAGTGACTTACTTGCACTTTTTGCACATAGAAATAAAAATGCTATTAATTAGTTATATAGCCTGTGCTATGACAAACTAGTTGTGATACATGAGTGTATGGTAGTATACTGACTGCTATGTATTCTGTACTATTTGCTTTACTAATCACCTAATTCATTGCAGTTCACAGTTATTGACTTAGTTTTAAACCAGTCTGTAGGCTTGAGGAATTGCTTCAAAACCTTTTTAGAGGATAAAAACTGGAAGTTGTTTTAAACTAGCAAAGAACCTTCAGTATTAAAAATGGCATTATTTAAGATAGTCCTGCTGCAAGAAAGGCACTTCAGTGAATATGTGACTAGTAAAGCTCAATTGTATTGGGGGTCTAATAGATTTCATGAAATACTGTAATCAAGTTTGTAACTGAATTGTTGATGCAGGTTAAGGCCCAGATGTTTAAATTAAATGCAATATTAATTTGTGCATATATACTCCATATAGTAAGGTTAAAAGATTGAAACTACTGTGCCTTAACTTGTTGCTTTGTTTAAATGATTTTTTAAAAGAAGGTGATCATTTAAACTCCATTTTGATAAGCCTGCTGTTAATGTTTTTCAAATGTTTTCTAACTGTCTTGGTAATTGCAATTTAACTAGGTGCGGTGGCTACTAAAGTTCGAAGGCACGATATGCGTGTCCATCCTTACCAAAGGATTGTGACCGCAGACAGAGGTTAGTTTAGTTCTGCAGTTCTTGCTTATAAGACATGATTTGAGTGTACCTGAAATTTGCAACACCACAGCTGGTTAACCAAATACTGTTTTGACCATTCTGTTGTTGTTTTACATTAAATTGAAGTGATAGTAATATCTTTTTCAAGAGGTTTAATATTGCAGACTACTGTACCCTTTCTAGATAGCTGATATATATATATATATATATATATATATATATATATATATATATGTTGTATTCATTATAAAATGCTATAACTTGTCCCCTTCGTAAGCACTATGTATGATTTAATTCAAATAGGACTTAAGTTTTAGTGTTGCATAAATAGTTGGTCCTCGTTGTGATTTATTATTATTATTATTAAATGGCGCTATCAGATTGGTGTTGCAAAATAAAATGAATGGATTGGTGCTTAAAGAGATAGAAGTAAATGCTTGCTGTATATTTCAGGAGAAAGTTGAAGATTTCGTTTCCTCTCTGTTGATAGTTATTCTACTACAATTTGATTAAATACCTGAGAAAATTTCCCTCTAAACTTAGAAGAGAACATTAAAAGACATACATCAAATGTTTGCTAGTGTTGGTGTTGGTAAACATAGCTTTTTGTATCACCTTTTGTCAAAAGTGAATCTTTAGTTTTCTCATTTGCTGCTAAAATTTGTTTTCTGAACCTGTTGTGATGTGGTTAAAATGATTCAAAATGTATTTAGAATCTGTTTGGTTTGACTATTGAATGGAAAATAAATCTTCATTTTCTCCTTAATATGAAATGTAATTTACAATCCTCATAAAATCATGAGCCTTTTAATTATTTAACTTTCTTCTGAAAAATAAGCTCTCGGTTTATTGACATTGAGTACACTGCTGGAAGTTGTGTGCCTATGTTTCCTAAGGAGAATTTATGCTAATTGTGGTAGTTAAATTGTATTTGTGGTTTGACAGGTAACTGTACTATATGTTCCCATATAAGTGTTCTTCCTCAACTTCACAGGGCTGTTGTGGGGATTATTTATATAGTTCTAAAATGCAAATCATATTGGAGTGGCCAAATTATAACTCTTGAATTTTTCTTTAGCTTTTATTTTTTTGCACTAAAGGTAATACAGATAGTGTGTGTGTGTGTGTGTGTGTGTAATCCTAAACTAAGACCTAGGATATTATATATCACCTCAGAATCCTTTCTGTTTGTTGGCTTAACCCTTGGACCTCACTCTTAAAAACATTCCAAACCAGTGGTACCCTTAAATAAGGTAGATTCTGGAGAATTTCTAAAATACCACAGTATAATCTTGAATATGATTATCCTGAAAAAAATAATGCATATGTTGAGTCATAGTCAAGATTGTTAATTTACTTTAGTACTTTCCCTTACATTCCTCCTACATGTAAGTGAGCAAAATTGTGCTTTCGTCCCTTCATCCATCTTGGATAGCTACATGTGAATGTATTTGATGTGAAAATCTGAGTGCATGTCAGCTCACATCACATCATTTGATTTCCATATTTTGGGGATTATGCCCATTTTGGATATCTAGTGGTAATGTGCCAGTTGGGATGAGAAGAAACAATTTCGCATTCTGCTTGTTGAAAAGAGAACATAGTGGAGAGTATTGTCAAAACTGGACCTCAAACTCTTCTTGTTGGAATTTGGAGTTGGATAGTTCTGACAACTGTGTTAACAGAAGCTGGTTATTCTCAGTTTTTGGCAGGCATTATGAGCTGTTTTGTTGGGTTGCATTTTTGCTTCAGATAACTTATGGTAGTACCATCAAAGTTCATAGTTTTCTGTACTTTGAGTATATGCAGCATTTGCAATTGTTTTTACTGGAGGAGGTCCCAAGGTGCCACACATTTGTATATAATACGGTTGGCCTTTAAAAAAAGCATCTATGCACATTTTTGTGGATGGTGCTTTATGTGATGTGTGTGAGCATTGTAGATAATTTTACAAAGCTCTAAACTATCCCCTTTATGTTACTTTTGAGTAGAAGGTGGTATTGCAGTAGCAGGGGCTATAGCAATTTCTCCCATCAGTAAGATTCTTATACACATTTATTGGTTTTCAATTCAGGTTTTATTTAATTCTTTGGCTGAGAACCAGCTTCTAACCCAAAAGAAATTGCAATTTTATACCCTGTTGTTCAAAAGTTAATGAAGAATTTTTATTTATACCTACAGTAGCTTTGCCATATATTAATGTGAGTTAAAATACAATGTCAGTAAACCGAATTGCTGTTTTTTATAAGAAAAAGCTGTGAGCAGATAATAAGGTAAATGTGTATTCAGTGGCTCTATGATTAATTTCCCCCCAAATTACATTATCATTTAGTTATATTCTGTCATTGAGCAAGCTTTTATTCTTACTGTTAGCTTATGCGTAAGCATTGCATTTAAAGCAAGACCTCCTTATATGTCAGTATTTACTCTCTCAGTTTTAAACAGAAGACTTCAGCAATATTTAATTTCTGTTAAAGTTAAGGCCCCGCTATATAAATAATACGCAACTGAATTTGATTAATGTAACAGGGAAGACTGACTGGTCTAATTGAAATAAACTGTAAATGGTGTTGCAAAGTTGACAAACCTGTGTCTACTGTAGAAGGCCAGGAGCTTGGCAGAGGTTGTATCACAGGTGTACTGGTATCTTAAGATAGCTTACATTGATTTAAAATACCACAAAAAATGGCAACGCTAAGACCATAACAGAATGTTGTTGTTTTTCCTCAAAGCCAATTGTCACATAATTTATATTTAAAATTTATAATACCATTTTAATCAAAATTGTTGTAAGTACCAAGAACGCTTTAAGATTTCAAATATCTAGTATACATTTTAAGGTGGCAAACTGATGCCACATTAAATATTTATTTTAAAAATTTAAGTTTTTTTTTACTTTTTCTACAGTGTTTTAATTTATACCCCACTTTTCAGAAATGTTTTTTAAAAATAATTAAATCAGGGAACACGAGGTCTCATTTAAGTTACAGCAGTAATGTTTAGTGTTCATGAACTGTAGCCTAAAATGATAGGCCATAGAAACAATGTAACATGTGAAGGTAAATTCAACCCATGATGTAGATCATTTAAAAGTGTGCTATCTGTGAACGTTGCACCTACTGAGTTTCATTTTAAGAAATGGCACAAATCTGACTTTGCACTGAATGCCTTTCTCACTTTCATCTCCTCTGCTTTAGTCAATGGCAACAGTACAAATGTTCTTATCAAACCTCAGAATTTGTTAGAGATGATAAAGCTGTTGAATGAGTCTTAAAATTTGTACTACTGTAAAGTGGACCAAGTTGTTGAAGGAGAATGTGAGAGTGAGTCATTACAGAAGGAACAGCTCAAGAACATTGGGAATGATAACTTTCCACTTGAGAACTTTTTTTATGTTTTACTGTAATTTTTTTGTGTGTTTTGGAAAAGAAAATAGTATTTACAGGTGGCTTCTTTTAAAATATAAAAATATAAAGCAGGAATGTATATGAAATGTCAGAATTTATTGTATTTGCAGAGTATTAGCTTTGGAAAAAAAGAGCTGTTTGTAGTTTTTAAAATGCCTTATTAGTATCAATTAGATTTCTTCTATTTTTGATGTAACTAGAGCATTTTAAGTATAGAATTTTAAATGGCAGGACTTTTACAGTGTTTACATACAAGTGCATTTTCTTAGTGTCCTATATGTGTAAAATAGCATTCTCAACAGGAAAAGGCTGATTATAGAACATTTGGCCTTTTCCTGATTCCCATGATGATGCCTACATTTCTAGACTTCAATTTAGTATTGCTTTGTATCATGAAGCCAAGAAATCCAGTATTGTTTGTAAATAGAATCATTGAAAAGCAATAAAAGTTTATTGAACAAAAAAACCTTGTTTGGCCCATAGTTTGTGAAACCAAATTGTGATAAATTGAATTCCTTAGATTCATTTCTTTTAACAATCAGTTATTAATAATCACATTCATCATTACTAGTTGCTTTGATGCTTGCACATGGGAGAATACTAATGCTTAATAGCAGTCAGATACTGATAACAGTGCACTGACTGTTCTAAATTCTTTTAGCAAGTTCCAGAAACTGTTCATTGTTTTTTTCCCCTTTCATCGACTGCTACTAACCATTAGTTGTTATATTTTTATTTCTATTTTTCCTTGTTAACCAGTTTTGTGGGAGTGGGCTTTTCCTTCGTATGTTCAAATCATGATGCGAGTCTGTCATGATTTTTATTGCATTCTGTAGATGGTGTCAAGCAGTATGTCAGAATTAAACATGCTTGTTTTTATTAGCTGTGATTAGTTTTCATGTTGTCATTAAGCCGTCACTAGCTGAAACTAATCTCTTCTCTATCTTTCTTTCTTTTTTTGTTTTGTTTTTTGTTTCTAACCACCCAGCCGCCACCGGCAACTAACCTATGACCTTCTGACCTCTGAACTCTTCACCCAATGATGACCTGACCATGCCTGCCTGCTGATCAGTTAACTGGTAATCGCCTTTGCTTGCCTGTCTTCAGTGCAGCGAGCTGAGGCACTTGTCCGTTCGTCTTACCATCTAACTAAACAAAAACAAAACAAAAAGACAAAGAATTTGTTGTCCTCCAACTCAGCTTTTTTTCCCTGTTTGGGTGAAAGTGGTTCTAGAACCTGCACTGAATTGTAGTAAAGCAATAAGGTCCAATTCATCCCTCCGCACTGATCATCTTTTAGTGTCCCACCCTAAACGAATGGTAAGAAGGGCCTCACGTAAGAGACGGAGGCAGATGTCCCTTAACTCCCTGATAACAGAGGCAGTTACTGTGAGACTTCTAGGAATCTTTTTCTTCTCATAAAGAAGTCAAAGCTCTCTTTGAATGTACTGTGTGATGATGCATCATGCATGAACCTTTGGTCAGGGATGTCATTGGTGAAGGGATTCCTAAAAGTAATCAAAATTTGACATGCAGTTTAGTCACTACCAATGCCCTCAAAGGGCAGAAGATGCAGCCTTTTTTATATTACCTGCCAAATTGGGTGTTTTTAAGAGAAAAAAAGTGCCATGAAAGATAGGTTACTGAATTTTTGAACTACATCAATGCATAAACAAAACAGCAACACTATTCAACCTAATTCTGAAATACAGTTCCTTTTACTGTTCATAAACTTCCTTAAAAGATTACACAAGTACAAGGTACATGCATTATGTGTCACATTACTGGGCAAACTGTTCAAATATTTTTTTAACCTCCCTGTATAGAGAAAATTCATAAGGATGTAAAAGCCATGCTTGCCTATTTGCTGTATACATGTAATGAAATTGTAGATAAAGTGTAGTGCATTGAAACAAATTGAAAAAAAAAGTAGATACTTTTACTATACAAGGGTGCTGGTGCAGAAAAAAATATATATTTTTGGAAATGTAGCATTTTATACTTTCAAGTGTTATAAAAAAGAAAAAAGAACAAAGAAACCCTTTATTTCATTAAATGATTTTTTCTGGTGGTTGTCGAGAAACAAAAGACCAAAAGAGCCTTTTTGTCTTTATTTTTTATTTTTTAAGTATTGGAATAAGTATAAAGAAAAGAAAGTGCCTTATTTTCTTCATGATCATTTAGTCAGATGTCTTGTATAATCAGCTCCTCCCTCAGACAGCAAGTTAATGCATGCCACTCAGTCGCCCAGTATGTGAAAAGAAGCTGTGAGGAATGTCAAATGAGTTGACCTTTTAAATTACCTGGTTTTTGCCATAGCATGATGCAACTTGGGAAGATCCTAAACTGTGAAATAAAATTGTTCCACCATCAGCCAACCACACTATTTTTGTATCATGTTCCCCTCTTCAGTTGTAGACAGTATATTTTTATAGTACTTGCTCAGCCTTAAACCAAAGGGTTCTAAGATGCAGTCTCATTCTTTACATTTAAGTATTAGATTTTAGTATTTATACAGTAGCAAGTGTTTTATTTCCCTCCCCCTCTCATAAGGGTGGGTTGTATTTGTGTCTGTTTGAAGTAGATGCAGGGACATACAACACAACTTAAACTTGCTACAAGATGATTTTGTTCACAACTAAAGTCAGCGCTCAGACAGCCAATTTTTTAGCACATTTATAAGTTTCTATATGTTTCATCTGTTGTGCTGAATAAGGTATGCAGTGCATATTTCTCATCAAACCCATACTTGATGAATGTTAACTGCTGGTTGTGCATTACTAAAAAGGAAGAAGTATTAATTATCTTCAGAGTCCAACTGTGTTTCATTTTGACTTAGAAAAGGTTTACATAGCTGGGCTACTGATGATAAACACTTTACGCACAAAGGTGAGGTATGAAAATAATGAGCAAGTAGTCAAATGCTAATGGGTGTGAACCAGATTTGGCAAAGATCAGGTGATAATTTGCCCCCTCCATTGTGTCAACTTATTCTCCTAAAAACCTTCACAGCTTCCAAAGCAAAGGTCAATAGTAAGTTAGGTAAGAGGGCTTCTTTTTAAAGCACCTGCATGGTGACTTTGTCAACATTGTCTCACCTGGAAACAAGTATCAGTTTATTTACTATGCAATAAACATTCATCCTTTTGTATTCAGCTAGCTTTTCTTTTATCCTGCCACTGGCTTTGTCTTCCTGTTACACATGATTTTTTGTTTGTTTGTTTTTGGTTTGACTTTCAGTATATGCTGTGCCATTTTGATTTTTGTTTGGTTGATTAAAATTGCGACACTCAAAATATTTTGGAGAGAGAATTGCTAAAACATTACCAGTATTTGATCCAGTTTCATCTCAACTATGATAAACCTGGACATTTTTAGATCTGATCAAAGGTCTCTTCTTGGGAGAAGTGTGACTTGTAAAAGTAATGTTTGCTCTGAAAAAAGTTTGAAGACTTAGTTGACAACATTTTGGATCAACTTAAAAGCATGACTTTTGAAATCTCTGAATGCCTTGGTTCTCAGTATTATCATTCTTTATTGAATTTTTCTTCATTAAAATATGTAGTTTAAGTCTTTTTTCTGACAGTATTATGTAATTTTTTTAGAGTGGGTATATGGGAGTGTCGCTTGTATGTAACCGTACAGATGACATGTATTTGTCTATTCCTTTATCTTAGTTTGATGCTATGTATGTACCATAACCAACCTATTGCCTATGAGAAACATGTAAGATAATGTATTTACAGCCATTGTTACAAGTTTATAATGTATTTTTCTATCTTGTTTTATATGTATGTTATATAACATTCAGAAGAATTTTTTTCCTGATTGAGAAAAGGATACAAAAATGCAAAACCCACAATTTTGATAACTGAGAATTGCCAATTGTTTTGCAGTACTTTATTATTATATTGGGAGTGTTGTCTTTCTTGGGCTTTTAGTTAGCTACTGAATTGAATACATTAGACATATTTGGATTTTAGTTGGGTTTTTACATAGCTTGCATTTTAATTCTTTGGTTCTTTGCTGTTTCTATTAACCCATAGCATTATTTTAATAAATGTTATAATACCAACCTACTAACTATGGACTATGTCAGTTTATTAACCATTACATGTTTAATTAAAAGAAACAAGGAAAGACAGAAGAATGTAAAGTCTTGAGTACTTGGACTAACACTGAAGAACGTGACCACAGATAACACAGCGTGACTTGTTTTATGTTGTTTGTTTGGCTGACATTCTGCACACTACTATTAAACTGGCTTTGGTCATTCTGGCCTCTCATGTCGTGGGTATATGCCAGTAGAGTTGGGAACAAGTAGAACTATTGGAGGCATTCTTCTTTTAGTGTCTTGCCACTTGCCTTTCAGCGACTGCATTACTAATTCCACATTTTCTTCTCTGAAATAATCTCTGTCAGCTCACAGCAAAAGGGCAAAGATACCAGTATACTGGTAAATCATGTGGAGTGCCCAGAAAAACCAGTTTGATTCTTTGTTGAGCCATTTTGAAGTTAACCAATTTATATAATTTGAAATGTTCTGAATAAAGGGACATTTTGCCATGCTAGTATGTAACAGCCCCTGTATGCTACATACTTCTGATTGTACCTTAAACCAAAATATCATTAACTTAGCAATAGTGTTTCCTCAGTACATAACCTTAAATTATTTTCATTGTATTTCTAAAGATATTCAAGTTGCAGTCCTTAAAGTACATTAAACTCAGGTACTTGCACTGACTTTAAGCAGATTGCTAGGATCTACTGTAATGTTTCAACACCATGTTGCTCAGAGGAATCCAAAACTGTATAAACTCAAAAGGGATCATTTTTAACAATTGTAAAAAGTACATCAGCTCTCAAGTATCCTAAAATTATTTGATAAGCTTATCCTCATGGGTGACTGTAACTGCCAAGCACAGCAGTTTATACTGTAGTAAATTTCTATAAACTTTGTTTTATAAGAAAACATATGTTAAAACATGTTTCTGTAGCCTATTCATCTATTTCCAATTAGCACTGTGTTGTACATTTATGACAGAGCTTTATCAATCAAGATGAACGTTTGTTTGAATTCTACTCCTTTCCATTACAGAAGACGAAGAAGCCAGGACATTATATTTTAAGAATGAAAAAATATTGTGGATATATTATATACAGTAACTGAACATAGAAGGTTCCCACCCACCCCTTTTACTTTGCTTTTTTATTTTACTTTTAAAAAGTGTGTTCCCTAAACTCTCCATTTCGGTTTTCTCCCCACAAATTGACATTTTGGTCCCTCTGCAGGTTTATTGTTGTGTGCCTTCAAGTTGTTTGCAACTTAAAGTGAGCGTAAGGCTAACCTATCATGAGGTTTTCTTGGTAGGCTTTGGTCAGAAGGGGTTACATTTGCCTCCTGAGGATGGGAGAGTGTGACTTGTCCAATGTCACCCACTGGGTTTCCATGACCCAGCAGATATTCAAACCCTGGTCTCTAGAGTTGTAGTCTAATACTCAAACCACTACAGCATGCTGGCTCCTCCGGGGGTATGGGGAGGTAATTTTGCCATTCACTTGTTTTAGGCCTAGAAGAATACATTACTCACTCTTTCTGTAAAATATGTGTTTAATTTTTTTGTTTTTTATTTATACCACATAAACACAAATGTAAAATTCACCGTCTATCAGGTGTATGGGCTAGGGAAAAAGTTATACATTATATCTATACACTCAGGTTCTTTACCAACTATAGATAACATAACAAAAATTACTGAAATACCAAGTTCAGGCATACTTGAGCTTTCAGATGATCCCTAATATTATCAACGAGCCCCCTTAAATTTTGCTTAATTGCAGTCAACATAGAATGTGAGTAGTTTTTATAGCTGCAATTTCTGATTTACTTTAGTATTGTTAATACATTATAGTCAAGAAGCTTTTCAAGTGAATGAATGTTAAAAAAAGTTTCAGTATGTCTAAAGTCCAAAAATGTATATACATTTGACATGGTGACCACCACTGATGTAATTTTATAGGATATTGTTAGGACTTTTCAGTAGTCACCTGTTTCTTAACAAAGATCAAGAAACCAAAACTTGCTGTGAACTAGCACATAGCACTTAGGTGTACAAAGAGGAAGAGGCATATTTGATTTCAAGAGCAGCAGTTTGTGCCTAATGGGGTGCCAGTTGGTAGGCCCTTCTAATTTGGAAAGACCTGTCCTGCAGACCAGGAGAAAAGCTCCAGGACAGCACTCCACTCATTATTTAAGATCCCATCTGTGTAGATTCTTAAGCTGGTACCTTAGCAACATATTTAATGTAAGATGGTAGTTGAGTTGAAAGTTTCATATGAAGACGGGATTCAGTCTTTTGTCCACGATCAGGAAGCAAGCCCAACTGAATATGTGTAAAACTGTAGTTTTTGTTACATTTTTAAGAACGTTGATTCAGTTTAGAAGCCTATTTCTCTCCTTTTGGAGAGAAAACTGTTTCTTTTCATCTTGGTTTAAAACTATTTTTGACTATTTATGAACATTGTAACCAATATGTTACAAAACAATAATAAAATAAAACTATTAAAAGAAATAACTGATCAAGGCACCATGTATCAAAACAAAGATGGATGGTTAGCTCTTCGATTCATAAAAGCTGGTTTCTAATGGAGGCTTTTTGGTGTAGTAAGGTAAACAATTTATTCCCTCTTGCCCTGCAGTTCCAGTTAATGACATTCACAGTCTTCTCAGGAAAAAGTGTGGAAAGTAGTACTGGGACTGCAGGCAGAAGGGAAAACGTGCTACAATTTCTGCCCTGACCCCTTCCTCCCAAACCACCTCACCTAACCGGTAAGGCTTAGCAACCTTGGTAGAAAATCTCATTTACCCTGATAGAAATTATTTTCAAATGTAAAACTTGAAAGTCTATAAATCTTTTTTCCAAAATAAAAAAGTTAATTATATTTGAGCTATGATTTTCTAGTTAAAATGGATTGTATAATAATGTAGTTTACCGTAATGTAGTAAAATTTAAACACCAGATCTTTAAGTGAAGCAGTAGCCACTCTTTTTAAAAATAACAACCATATATCTATTTTCAGATGACAATGTTCAATGTATGGGTGGGAGGTGGGGAGAGGAACCTCTGAAGTAATTTCTGTTGGGAATACAAATATAAAGTCATTTAGTGAAAACATGATGCAGGCATGCGGTGGTTTAGTAGTTAGGACACCAATTCTGATGGTCAGAGGGTTGGTAGTTCAAGGCCCTATTGATGGTGTGAACTCCTGTCACTAGTCCCAGCTTCTGCCAACATAGCAGTTCGAAAGCATGCAAATACATGTAGATAAATAGGTACCACTTCTCATTGGGAAGGTACAGCATTCAGTGCACTCATGGTGGCCATAAGACCACCAGAGCAGTCCTTGGACAGTTCTGGCTCTTTGGCTTAGTAATGATGATGAGCACCACCCCCTACAGTTGGACATAACTAGAAATTCATGTCAAAGGACTACCCTTACCTTTACCTTTAGTGAAAACATGCCAGTTACTTGCTACTCCATGTGCATATTGACACAGGTTTCTAAAATAATAAACTGCATAGGATAAAGATAGGTCCCCAGTTTAAAAATAAATTTGGGATACATATTATATATTCTACTTGGGTTCTTTTATATAGAATATGTACAGAGTTGTCAGTACAATGTTTTATGTAATAATCAATGTTGAATCAAACTGGTTACAGAAGAACAGTGCTTCTAGTTCTTTTTACACTGCCAGCTCACTAACTCCAGGTGTAAAAATCCTACCTTGAAATGGTTGTTTGAGAAGCAGAAGATGTTTTATTTGTGGTAATCACTATTTGATGCCAGTTATGTTGGTGGTTGACTACTAGAAATTATCAAAAATTATTTCCAGCACAGAGCTTTGCTTCTTGGAGAACTAATAATTAGTGAAGACATTTTTAAAAAGATATATACATATCCTTTTGGGTTGTATTGTGCAAAAATGTTTGAATCATTTTTCTCTGTTTGTGCAACACTGTGTATATTAGGAAAAATGAGTGTTGCCCAGACATGTAAATAAAAAAAAATCACACCTGTAAATTATGTGCAATAAAAACTGGAAGAATTACATGTGTTTTATCCTCGAAAGCCAAGTGACAGCTTAAAGGGCTGCCATTACTTTTATATTTAAAAAAGTCAAATTTTATTCTGTATCTAAATGTATGGCAGAATAAAGAATGTACATTTCACACTCTTTAACTGTCATTAATGATTTTATAAACTTGAAGGGTTCTAAATTTCTGTATCTAGTCATTTAATCCACTTTCATTTAGTATGTCTGTTCAAAGGCATATGTCAGAATTGAGAAAACAGAAACGTGTATATGAACAAAAAAGAGTTGATTTAGAAATACTGCTGAAAATTAAAATAAGAAAAGATGTGTGAGGCCCAGCATCAAGGAGAATACTTGTGTTTTTACATATTGGGCAGGATAAATTAGTGTACTTACTTTGTAGGCCACTAAACCATCATACTGAATGCTACTTACTAAAAGTACCAAAAACTCCACAATTCCCTCACTCTATGACATACAATATGACAGATTTTCTTATTTTCTTGGCAGTGAAACTGATGTATGTGTGTATACACCCATGCACAGCAGAATATACTTGAACCTCTTTCAGCCTCAAGATGACATTCTTAAAATGAATTATTGGCTTTTTATATCCTTAGTTACTTGTGTTTCCTTTACTTGTTTGCGTTTCCTTTACTGTACACCTTGTTTTCCTAGGTTCTACTCTCCAGATTTGCATTATTTCTCTGATGTCCTCTCGTGCTCTATTGCTTGGTTGCTTATTTCTAACTGACACTATTTTAGTATTCTCAAACCCATTCATTTTCTGAGTCTTGCTCTGTACCTTTTCCCTTGCCATAGATATTTTATCAACTGCCAATGTGATTAGTTAACATTAACTGGAATCAGTTCTGCTCTCTGTGATAGTGCCCTGAATGCCTGGTAGCTTGCTAGACATTGCCCACTTGCAATAAGCTGCATCCCTGAAACAATAAAGGGATGCAGAGGCAAACAATCCCATAGGGATCTTCAAACTCCCTGTGACCACCTCAAGTGTATAACCTTTAGCAAATGTGTCAGAGAAAATCTATTATCCCAATAAGTTCAGTCATTGCAGTGCATATATTAACCACTGTATTTTCCTGTTCATGCTTATTTTGGCCAACTTTCTGTTCCCACAGCCTTATCTAAGCATCTTAGATCATGCACTGGGCCAGAACTGGTTTAGCTGGTTGTTATTTTCTTCAGTCTGTCCAATCTGTCCTGCCCATCATAATACTGGGTCATAAGTTTTGATAATTTAAAGAATTACGTTTTTATTCATTTCTGAATCTTGATTTGTTGAGCTGCTGATTTTATAATATATTTGGTATGGACACTTAATGAGTCTGCTTTTATTGTACGTGAGCAGTGTCAGCAGTTATGTGCACTGAGTATATCAACCAATGACTTGATAATACACATGCAATCCAAACACCGAAAAAATAGGGATAAATGCAGTGTTCTCTGTAATCATAAGTAATACCATGTTACAAAAACTTTTTAAGTTTTACCTTTGCTACAATAAAATTAGAACGTACGTACGTGTGTGTGTGTGTGTGTGTGTGTGTGTGTGACAGCAGGCCTTGCCTGATCAAGGCACCATATATTACTTGCAATATAGATAATAAAATAATTGGTTGCTGTTATTTTGTTGTTCTTTCTGGCTTACAGCAACCCTAATGCAACCAATAATAATAATAATAATAATAATAATAATAATAATAATAATAATATTTTCTTGGAAAGACGGTGTTCAGCTGGGGGTTGCCTTTGATTTCCTCTGAGGCTGAGGGAGTGTGATTTGCCCAAGGTCACCCAATAGGATTTGAACCCTGGTCTCCAAATTCATATTTCAACACTCAAACCACTCCACTACAGTAAAGTGATACAGAGTCAAAATCAGTTCATGGCTTCTTGATTTGAATTTAGCATTCTGATTTCCAATGGCTTCTCCTACTGGGCTGTAATGTGATACTGAGAGCGTGGTGGTGAGCTAAGTGTCAGATAAAATTGTGGCTTCTTTCCCCTTGCTCTTTTAAGACCACAAATGGTGAAGCATTGAAATTCTGTCTCCACCACACACACCTGCATGCCTTCCTATAACACTAGGTAACATGGTTATAGCAAATGGATGTTAGGGGTCCTTTGCCCTCTCTGAAACAGTTCTGTGGTGGATATTTGGAAAGGAATGGTTTGTGAAACATCCATAGCAGCGAGTTTGTATAGCCTATTGTGAACTATTAAATTAGTTTAGATTCTGTGACTAGAAGACAAATAATAGAATTTTGCTCCCAATTCAGCTGAATCCTATATTCTGAACTGGGTCAATTTCTATCAGTGTCAGATCAAATCAGATTGGCCCAATTTGGCTTCAGAGCAGAACAGCATAATGTGAAATCATCTGGGTCTCTCCATACATCAACAGATTAAAAATAAGTGGGGAAAAGCCACAGTAAATCTCTAAAGTGACTGTATAAGGAAAGCACCAAGTGATATGATGTGGAGGGGACAAGAATGGGACTTTTTTATTAACAGATCTAACAATACAGTCTGGAACAAGAATTTCACCAACATTCCCCAATCACGGTGGTTATAGAGGGGGGTTTTGTCAGATTATCCAAGTTATCTAAAGTATCTCCTGCATCTTTTTGTTAAATTTAGATGTTAGTAGCAGAATATTGAAAGAGGGTTTAGAGTTGACAGTTAATTGCTTTTCAAGTTTGGTCTCACAGTTGTCTTTTTTTTTAATTTTTCAACTTTTAGTCTTGCTTAATCCTCTATTTGGCTTCCTTGGTAATTTGTATAGTAATCTGTTCATGACTGTATTATATTACAGTTAATGGAATTTATCCCTCCCAAAGTGGTCTCTAGTTGTTATGATGTGTCAGATTTCCTTTCTCAGTGTGACTCATTTACACTCCCCCCTGCAAAAATGAATAAATAAATAAATAAAAATCCTTTTATCTTATATTTCTGTCTTTCTCTGTTCAATTTTGGTTTGCCAGTAATCACATTTATAAAATTCATAAGCTACATATTATTTTTGCATATTTAATTCATTTGCTTTGTGAAGAAAAGCAAAACAAATGTTATTGCACATTTCTTTAAGCAGACCACTAAACCTATTATGTCCTAATTATTTCAACTTCAAAACTGTCTAAAATTTTTTGACAGCTACTGAATTTTGTTGCATCTGATCCATTAGCTTATTGAATCTTCGCACACAGTTTTTATAGTAATAGAAATAAATCTCCTTTACCCCAAGGAAGACAGGCACAGGCTTTGGATGCTAACTGTGTGAATAATTCTGGTTCTGTTAAGAAGGCTCCATTTGAACTTAAAGATCAGAGTCAGGTAGGAGCCAGTGGCAATGCCATGACAGAGGAAGCGTTGAGGTGGAAAACGATCAGTTTTCAGTCCCTACAGAAAAGGTATTGCATTTTCTGGGACCTCTTTGAGATTGGAGAGGTTCTGTGGATTGCTCTCTGACCTCACAGTAGGTGGCTAACAAGCAAGGGTAAATTACCAGCAGTTTGCTCAAGAAGCTTAAGAAGCAGCACTAAGTGCTCTTGCCAGGCAAAGGCAAAGCAGAAAAAAAAAGGCTCAACACCCAGGGGCCAGGTTCAGGACACTTAAAACAGGAACAAAGATTGCTGAATGCCCTGTCAGCAATCATTCCCAATCTCTCAGTAGCAGGTTTAGGCAGGGAACATTTTGGAAAAGGTATGTGGTGGTATTGGGGTATTGAACCATGGAATGGAAATTTCCAACAGTAGATAATCATGATATTTCTACATGTACTTCTGGTAAAGGCAACATCATAACTTCCCTACTTTCTAATGCTGTGTCATCTCACCATTTGGAATATTTAGAATAAAACAAAAGCACTTTAGCTGTTATTTCATCATTATTATTATTAGTAGTAGTAGTATTATATTTGATCATTAGTTTGATAAACTTAAATGACTGATGCTCTGTGCTTGCCATCCTGACTCAAGACGTGCAAAGCAGCTGAAAACGAATGCACTGCCCATCACTGCCTGTCTATCTCTGCCAAGTGCTGCTCTACATCTGCTTGTGCCCACTTCCTTTTCTTTGCTGCTATTCTTATAACTAAAGGTTGAAGATTCACTAGGTGCTGTTAAAAAGTGCAAACATACTTGGCATGAATTACCAAGTCTGAGTAACAGTATTTTTAAAAAAGTAACCTTTTTTAAAAGCAAATGTTAGCGGTGGGTAGCACAAACCGCTGAAACTACCTGCCTGAAATTTGTTTTGAGTCTCCAGATATTCTAAAAATGTGTCAAGCAAATTAAAAGTGGGTACAACCATGTTGGTTTTTTATTGCAAACCAGTGAGACGGAGGACTTGTAATCAGCATTTCCAAATATCAGTTCAGATTGGGCCTGGATCACTTTGTATTAATATTCTTTCTTACTTTTTAATAGCATCTTCATTAAATTCTGCATCACTTTGGATCCAGACAGATGTTGATCAAATGGACCCAGATCTGAATTTCTGATTTGGGCATGAAATCTCATTGGATCCCATGCATAGTCTTAGTAAAGAAGCAATAGGAATTATCCACAGTCTGCTCTCGTAACACAAAAAGAACCTGTCATTTAATAATGAGAAAGTCTTACTGTTTTGTTAGGACAGCCTAGTCATTGTTCTTTCTCCAACCTTTAATGCCATTTGAAACAGGATCAAAACCTAACAGACAAGCAGTATCTGACTCACACACTGAATATTTACTTCCAAGCAATTTCAGGCACCAGCATGGTATAGCTGTTCGAGCATTGGATTATGACTCTGGAGACCAGGTTTCAAACCCACTTGGTCTCAGAAAACCATGTGATAGGTTCACTTTAGAGTCATCACAAGTCAGCAATGAAAGCACATAACGGCATCAAAAATATTCTGGGGAGGTAGCTGTCCAGCACTCACATAGTAGTTTTTACTCTCCGTGGACCTCAGAGTGAAATGTTTCATGGCATGAAATGAGAGGAGTTGAAAAAGAAAAAAACCTTATGGAGTAAAATGTGTGAGTTAATTCAAGTCACCTGTCAGCTTACAGTGACCATAAATTTTATAGTTTTCTTAGGCAAGAAAAACTCAGAGGTAGATTGTCACTGCCTGAAATAAACTCCCATAAATTAAACAGGGAATGGATATTCATGATATAAGAGCCCCCACCCCACCCCCCAAAAAACAACCATGAAATATCAGGTAGGTTGTTTGCAAGCAGGTATGGCAATATAAAAAGTAGGTAAAGTAAGTGGTCTCTTCTGACTCTCTTTTTCAATGCTTAGCAGTAATAATTGAGGAAATCTACCAGTGGAAGCTGATAGCTTCCATGGTGGTGAAGTGGTGAATCTATTCTGGATTTTAGAATGAAATTAAAAGTGCTATCCAATGTGCTGAAACTAGTTGGAATAGAGTTTAGTAAATTAGTTGCCTTTAAATTTCAGACTAAAACTTGGTGTGGATTCATTATATAAGTAATGCTACAAGCAAGTTGCCTTGACAATTAATAGAATCATGCAGTTGGAAGAAACATCAAGGGCCATCGTCTGTCATGCAGGAACTCAGAATCAAAAAACTACCAATAGATGGCCATCCAGCCTCTGTTTAAAAACCTCCAAATAAGGAGACTACCACTCTCCGAGGGAGCATCTTGCACTGTCAGACAGCTCTTACTATCCTCCTAATGTTGAGGTGGAATCTCTTTTCCTGTAGCTTGCATCTGTTATTCCGTGTCCTATTCTCTGGAGCAGCAGAAAACAAGCATGCTAACATATCACCTCGTAACCTCTTCTCCAGGCTAAACATACCCAGCACCCTAAGTATCCTTGTAAGACATGTTTTCCAGACACTTCACCATTTTGGTCACTCCTCTGAACACACTCCATCTTGTCAACATCCTTTTTGAATTGCCGTACCTTAAAACGCTTTCTGCCTTAAATATAGAAAGTTTAATTTGTTATGGTATTTGAGAAACTCTTCATAGGAAGGTTCACTGTGGCAAATGCAGGTGCCTAGTTTTTTGGGTATTATAAATGCCCAGTTAAAAAATACTTAACACTTTATCATAACAGTTTCGTAGCAATAGGTTTGCATTTAAAAAAAAATAGAATAAGGAGTAGAAACTAATAAACTATTTGGGCAAAGAAAGATGGGAATTTTCCACATCTAAATTAATTCAATATTCAGTCTGTTTCAGGGACAAATGCCTGCATACACTTCCTTGCTTAGATTGATTCACAGCCTGAATTGTTTTTCCTGTGTTTCAAACTAAGTATTTCTGAAGGTGCAAAGAGACAGATGATCAGCAGCCTGCAGGACACGGCAGCTATGGATGCTGGAGGGTGGAGGTGTTTTGGCTGGAAAGTTTGCAGAGATGGACCTGGGAATCTCACTGCCACTGATCAGAGCCAACAGTCCAGGCAAATCTGATGACAAATACCAATCTTTGCTGCTGGACACGCCGAGTCCCTAGCGCTGAGTGACGGGCACAGCAGCTAATGCATGTATATGCTCCCAATGCAGCAATCATAGTCAAGCATCAAAATAACAAGACTGGTCAAAAGGAGCCAATTATTTCTGTGGCAATAAAATGCTCTCTCTGAACATGTTCATGTTGGGTAGCAGAATATGTTGAGAAAGTCCCCAAATGTAGGTGTTAAATGTTAGTAACAATTAGAATATTTGAGGTCTTGTTACTCAACACATAAGGGAAGGGAGATGGCAATGGGGATAAAGTCCAACAGATGCTGGTTGTTCTCTTCCTCAGAAGCCAGAGCAGTGATACTTTGGCAAGGAGTGAGACTGTCTCATCAGCCACTGGGCCAAGGTATGATGCAACTCTGCCTGGCTGCTCTTTCTCATAAACTAGAGCAATGGCAGTTGGAATAGGCCTTTCAATAATTGTGCCAAAGCACAATGGAGCTGTGCCTAGCTGCTCTTGTCTCCCTCAGAAGCCCCCACCTGTGGCAACTGGAAAGGAGAAGACACATTGCCCCCCCCCATAAGAATTCTACTATCCAAAATTTTTCCTTCAGTCCCCAAATTTCTAGCATTGCACAGAGTGAGACAATGAAAACTATTCCCATCAAGAACTCCTATATTTGCTGTGTTTGTCTTCCCTTGGTAACTGTCTGCCCCTTTTCTTTGTATGCCTAATCTGTACACTTGTCCCTCCATATTCACTAGAGTTAGGGGCACAAGAATAAGGAAAAACCACAAATAACAAAAACACCATGTTTTTACCTGAGAGTACACCTCTCTAGGTCCTCGAGTGCAACTCTGTGGTCAATGTCCAACAGACACTGACCATAGAACTGCACTGGGGGAGCTACAAATGCCTAGTAGTGTATTCTCTAGGAATCTAGGTCTTTTAGTGCAATTTTAAAGTTGACCATAGAGTTGCACTGGAGGACCTAGTTATTTCTAGAGAGAACATATTAATCAAATCTATGAATAATCAAAGCAGCAAATATGGAGGGGTCAATGTATTTCTAAAATGCCTAACTGGGGCTGGGATCAGAATTCTTATTTGAGAAGGGCAACTCCCTCATTCTTATCTACTGACTCACCCACCTGTAGCTACACTCCTGGATAAAGGTAAGGAAATGGACCAAAATGAATTAAAGTGCATGTGGTGCAGCAGTACATTTTGTTATTGTTCTTAAATGGCAGAGATATGAACAAAATTATAAAGGTACAATAAATAGGTTTATTATTTACCTGACTGCTGTATGTGCAATATCTTTGATCATGTTGCTCTATTAAAATAAAAATATAATTGTGTTGGCAGTATTGGAATTTTAGGGCTGAATGCTTTTTTGTTGGTATGAAAACCAATTCCAGGTCTGATGTTCTAAACCAGCTCATTACATTATGTTGCAATAGAGTCACTTGTTTAGCGTATAGTATGACACTTTAAAAAAGCATAGGAAATATTTAATGTGTAGGCACATCACAGAACTGGAATCAATGCATCTATTCAGAACCTGGTTATTTCTGCCATTCAGTTATCATTGGGCCCATACAGACAGGCTAAAATAAAGCTGCTTCAGGTCACTTTAGAGGTATGCTGCTTAAATGATGCATGTGTCCTAAGAGACCAGAAGCCACGCCAAAGCCACACTCCAGTACTAAGGACTGGATCACAGCTTTGGCACAGCCTCTGGCCTCTTAGGACGCATGCATCATTTAAAATGCATACCTCCAAAGTGACCCGAAGCAGCTTTATTTTGGCCTGTCTGTACGGGCCCATAGTGACTCTTAGCTTGGTCTGATAATCAGAGAACCCAACAGAAGAGACACCTTCACATATGTTATTGCTTGAAACCCCCCATTAAATAAAGGCAAAACACCAGTTTGCGTTATGAAAACCAAGGGAAACAAAGCAATGGAAAAACAAATTCAACAAATCAGTTTGCTCTTTATTTCTGCAATATTAGTTCTATGCCTGTTTCACTTTTTTTCAGACATTTCAGAGCTACTTTATCTGCTCATAGCAATAATATAAAGTGAGCTAATTCAGGAACTACCTGTCCAGCAGCACCCAATGAGTTTCCCAGTTCAACAGAGTAATGGGCATCATACAGTCAGGAAATGGTTTTGCCACACATCTATGCTTCTATCAGATCACTGTTTGCAGTGAAGGGAATTCAGCCCAATTTGTCTACCTTTAGCATTGTTACTCAAAGGATTGTTTACACAATATCTTCTGGTTTTAAATACGTATATAAAATAATAAAGGTTGACATGATTGCAAGACACTATTGTCTTTTTGTAAATCCTGCCATTCAAAAACATTCCAGTTGTGGATGTTTCAGATCCTTAAAAGTGACTGAAAACCCAGAGGATAACTTCAATAAAATAAGTGAAGGACAGGTTGCTGCAATTATTATTTAATTGATTCCAGGAGTTTTAGTCCAAAAAGTACCCTTTCCAAGTTCTATCCATATGGCAGCACCACTTGGAAGATTACAACCAAACTGGGAGAGCTATTTGTTCATATTTAGCAAGTCTGTTATTGTATTATTCATTGAGAGCATAACAAGGTTACATGAAAGTGCCAGTACTCACCCTGGAAAGGGTTGTTCCTTTGTGAATGTTCCAGACAGAACACTTCAAACTATTTGTAAGCCTTCAATTTAATGCCTGGTAGGCATTCTCAGTGGGCCTTCCTCTACTTGAAAGCATGAAACCTACTTGGAGCAAGGCAGAAGCAGGCAAGGTCCAGATTCTTTCCTTTGTGCCAGAGAAAATTTCAAGGTCCTGGAGCAGAGAGAGGAATAGCAATGGCTGATAGCATCAAGGCATGCAAGCCACATCCCCTTGATTCTGCTTCAAACTTCATGACACTTTTTAAAGAGTAGCCTACATCCAATTTCTCCTACGTGTGAGTGCAATTCCTAACCACAATGCCTTTAAATGTCTCTGGCCTGCTTTACTTTTGCACGAAGATATCAGCCCAAATTATTATTTGTTAGGTTTTGCTCAGACACAATGGGTCAATGTGCTGGGCCCTTTAAGGCTGTTCCTTCTATCCAGTTCTTTTCATGGCACCTCTATTTTTCTGTATAGGTTGCTAGCACCACCATCCCTTACAATTATGTAAGATGGACTCCTCAAACCTCATACCTTCCAGATTTTTGAACTTCAACTCCCATGAGCCACAGCCAACATGGCTAATATGAATGTTGAAAGTTTAGCCAGATACGTCTGTATGACACCAGTTTAAGGAAGGATGATTTCATGTATCAGTTTTGATCTTAGATTAAAAGTTTCTCTACCCTGAACTGAGATAATCTCTTGAGCCACAGGCAGAAAGATTGACTGTAAGATGTTTTAACTAGAGATGTTTGGGGTGTAATTATGAATTCTTATACGAGTTCTTCTGATCACATTACAACCAAAGTAATGTGCAACACAGAATTGAGCTGTGTACATCTCTGAATGTTGCAATGCACTTCTCAATAATATCCAAGTATGAATTTTAATAGAAAGAGGAGATAAACACTTTGAAAAACTTTTAAACACACACACTGAATCAAGAGAATTCTGATTTACCCCAAATTCAGAAACAATAATTCTCAAAGTATGGTCAAGGAATCACCAGGTATTCTCAGTGCCATAGCCTACCCAGTACTTTTGGAATAAAATTATGGGTAAATCACGCAGGAGTACCATCGATTGGAATTTAGCCCAGGTTTGTATGTATGGGTTTGATTCAGAGGTATACTGTACTACGTGAGCAAAAGGTTGCTTTACAATTGAAAAGGCTTTTTTTCTATTTTAGTGCAAAAACCTTTAGGGGAAAAAAGAAAAGTAAAATCTAACAAAAGGCAAAGGTTTATTAAACTGTTGGTGGAAGCTACCTGGTATATTGCATTTGGCTTGGTAGATTGCATGCCTTTTAGTCTTTTAATATTTTTGTCCCTTGTTCTTGTGTTTAATGCCTGAACCAGCAGATCCTACTCCCCAGAGCTTTCTTTCCCTTAGTTTTTAAAGATCACAATGATTAACAAAAATTTTGAATGAAAAAAAAATAGATCCATAAGCGCAAATGAAGAGCGACTAATCCTCCTAAGTGGGTTTGTTGAGTTTGATCAGTCTGTCATTTTCAATAAATGAGATGTCTTCTGCTTCTAGCAATGGTGACCTGACCACCTTAGATCCCCACCAGTCCTCTAAGGTACTCTATCACTTTGCTCAGCAAAGGCTTTTTTTAATCCTTTAGTACAAACACCTTTGTGGAAGAGCTACTGAGACATTGCTTACTGCTTTGTAGTGTAGAACATACTATTAAGGCATCATTTCATGTTTGAAAGTTAACAAACTTTCAAAAGCAAAAAAAAAAAAAAAAAAAAACACCTCTGTATGTTAGGCTCTTTTTATTTGGTCTCTGCTAAATCATCCCATCAAAGAAAAAAATTTGAATGAAAAGTTTTCTCAGCCTTGCATTCCATTCATCAAAGTCCATTTGCTGTGGGAAACAAGAAGAGAATTATAACTTATAGAGCCATAATAGTTGTTATCAAGAGCAAAGTGAGCAGCTTCATGAGGGGCTGAGGGGGGCAAATTTTGCCCCTGTGCTGCCTAGCATGCCACTTCTTTCTGATGACCTGGAAATGTGATCTCACTCCCTACTTTTTCCTTTGAATGCATCTTGGTTGCAGGGGAGGGGGGAAATAATAAAACAATTGTGTAGGAATGGGTTTTCATAACTTTTTACTATTTTGAATAATTTGTGCCCAGTTTGTTTTAACTTGGGGAGTCTGGAGGAATAGGGGTATCACTGGAATTGCAAAGGTGATGGGGAGCACATAAAGTTCATTGAATACATATCCACTTTAGAAGAGAGACCCATGGATTAAGGAATACACAGTGGTTTCTCAAACAGTAGTCAAGGACTCACCAGGTATTCTCAGTGCTGCAGCCTCTTCATTATCTTTGTGCCAGGCCCATCTCCCTCTGTGGAAAAGAATATAGCAATTTTCAAAGAGGAGTTAGATATTTTTTATTATAAGTTGGTACTAGGACTCACCAGCTGGTAATACCAATTCTACTCCATCTGCCGCCTTTTTTTACTAGCCCAGAAGGTCAAAGTGGCTGCCATTTTGGGCCTGCCATTTTCAGCTCTGTCAAGGAGGTCCTGGAAGTACAAAGTTTGAGAACCCTTGCATGGAAAAATTTAGCATTAGCAAGCCTATGTGTTTTTATCTAAAAGTGATCACCCTGTAGTGCTACAGTCAGCTCTGCCTCCATTGGTGTTACCTACATGAGTGGTTACCAGCAAGTAAGGTCACAATAATTAAACATATTTACCTTCATGAATAGGAGTGACCCAGTGCCTTGTATGATGCTACTAATTCAAAATTTAATTCTGCCACGTCCTGGGTATTTCCACAAGGATGAGTTTTGGGCATTGCAAAAGTGATAAAATTAGCATTTTAAAATGCAGCTGGCGTTTAAATAACAATGCTCTGAACCTTCTTGGGCACACAAAATTCAGTTACTAGAAGAAACATGTCTACATTATGCCCCAACATATTTTCCTTGAAATTTGCATGTAATTATTCAGATACTAATTTCCATGACCAGAAGATGGCCAACAAAATGGGCTATTGCCACATGACCCCTGTGTTGAGCATCTACATTATCACAGTAGAGAGGGGCCATAATTCACTGATCAAGCAGATGGCTGCTACATAGAAAATTGTGTCTCTAGTATGTTCAGCTGATAATCCACAGAAAATAAATCCAGAAAGCAAATCTTGATTTTGCCATGTTTTATAAGGGACACCATTTTGCTACACCATTGTATATAATGGGACTTCAGCATCCATAGATTTTGGTATCTACAGGGGATCCTGGAATCAAACCCCAGAAGAAACCAAGAGCCCACTGTATATTCATAGGAAGTTCTGGCATATGAGGACAATCCTTTGGTCTTTGGCAGATACAGATGTTTTTATGTGTTTTAATTGCATCTTTAGAGTGGAATGTGTTATTTTCAAAAAGCAATGAGAAAAATTAAAAGGAGCTATCGCTATTTTAATGTACTGATAGTAGTCAAGGCGCTCAGTGCATTGACATCCAACTGAATTTTATACTATTTATTATATAGTATTCTACCTCTGTTTTCCTTCAGATAACCCTCGCAACCAAACGCATCCCCAAACAGTCAAAACTTTGTGACAGGTTTTCATCTGACACTAGAAAGATTGCAAGAGAAACAACATATCAGTGATAAGATGCTGCAATAGACATGTTGGCATGTTCCTATCATGGGTTTTCCAGTCCACCTACCCCATCTCAGTACCAAAGTGATTCCACAAAGGCATCACATGAAGATCATAATACCTAACATCCTTGATATGAACCCAGCTTCATGCAGGAGGAGCCTTTTGGATGGAGATGTAAAGATCAAGCCTACTACCTTGAATTAGGCCTTGAAATTAACTGGAAGCCAGTGCTACTGTAATCAATACTTAGCTTCCTGAAGAATAACTGTATTTCAGGTAGGGATTAATGTCTTGGAACAACTTAGATGCTCCCTTGTCAAACTGTATAATTCTGTAAACAAGGAATGAGAATTGTGCCACCCTCTTAACTGTTGACAATAGGGGTGAATAATATGCAGTTCTTAGTAGCCCTAGCTAGCCTAACCAATGGTGAGAATGATGAGGGCTGTGGCTCAACAATATCTGGACAGATGCACAATTTTCTCCCCTACTGTCAAGCTAATATTTATGCAGGTAGGACATCTTTCCAAGGTGGTTAAGATGATTGCGCAGAAAATGCAATGAGTGAAGAGGTTACATCAGGCCATAATAAAGATGACCACTATACAAGACCACAATCCTGCAAGAAGATATGTGGATGGAGATAGTCCGCTACACAGCAAGGGGCCTGAGACAGTCATCATGGCTGCAGAAGCAAAATGTTCATCAATTAGAAGGAACTATGATGCAAGCAAAGCTTGAACCTCCATTTTAAAGCTGTGTCATTTCAGAGGGTGAATAAAAGAGAGAACATCTGCTTTATTGAAGCCCAAGGACTCTAAAGGGCCAGCCCTGAAAGCTATTCCTGGTAACACTATCTTCCTTTCATAGGTCCCTTGCCATGCTGCTTCTCCTTCCTTCAGATACACAGAGGTTCACTGATCACAGGGATTACCCTGGCTAAATGTAACACAGAAATAGTTCTTTGGGTCATTACAGAAGCCTGCAACCCTCCTGCTGGTTGATATATTGTAAACAACTATTTGTGGTGTTAAAAGATTTGTAACTGGGACACCATTGGCTGGAAACAACTACAGGTATTTGCATGAGCAGCATTGCTCTATGTGTAGCTGAATTAGCTTTCTTCCTTATTACATCTGAAAAAGATTGCTCTGTAAAAGTTTGTGTATTTTGGCCACAAATTGAAATTAGTCTCATAAAAGCTATGAGTTTACTCAGTTTGAGTCACTGACATAAATGAAATAGCTGTAATTAGATTAGTAAGGACACCAGCTACTGATTTCTACCAAAGGACACACGTATGAGTCCTGGCAATGAGTAGCTTTTCTTTTGCTGGAGGGAACCCATGGGCTGAGGTCTTCCTGGAACTGTAGCAACCATAGTTTCCTCTGTACTGAGACAATTTATATCTGCATCTAAAACAGCCAGCATAGTGTAGTGGTTTGAGTACTGGACTCTGGAGACCAGGATTTGAATCCCCCAGTCAGCCATAGAAATTCACGTTGGCCAAGCTATCCTGTCTTGGCCTCAGAGGAAGGCAAATTTGTCTAAGGAAACCCTGTGATAGGTTCACCTTAGGGTCACCTTAAGCTGGAAACAACTTGAAGGCACACAACAGTAACAATATAAAATAGTACCTTTGTGCCAATACGCAGCTGCAGTTGGTAAAGAAATGTTATGGAGATAGTATTTGCTTGCATTTGAAGAGCATCTCTACAAAACAAGAGAGATCACTAGAGTATGGTTCAAAACATGCTGTCCACTGGATACATAGAATCATAGTTTGAAGGGATTTTAAAGGCCATCTAGTCTAATCCCCTGCATCCAATCTTTGTTTAAAGACCTGTAAAGAGGGAGAGACCACCACCCTCTGAGACAGCCCATTCCACTCAAACAGCCCTTATAGTAAATAAGTTCTTTGTAATGTTTAGGTGGAAACCTTTTTCTTGCACTTTGAATCCATAGGTTCATATTTGTAGTTCCTGGAGTCACAGAATACTACTCCATCTTCTACATAGCGTCGCTTCAGATATATTTAAAGATCACTTCTCTGTCTTCACTTCTCCAGGCTAAACCCACCAAGCTTCCTTAGCCATTTCTCATAAGGCCTGGTTTTTCAGACCACAATTACCCTCCTCTGAACATGCTTCAGCTTGTTAATATCCATAAAAGACAGTGCTGCCCAGAACTGAACACCTTAATCTGAACCATATACTTGATGCAGCCTAGAATTGTATATGCATACAATTTGCTGAAGCTAAATAGCAATCAAAGATGTATTGCCAGGCTCAAAACCCAGCGTTATGTTGAGGTGATCCTTTGCCTGCTCTGGATTGTCTGCATACTGTGGCCTTCTTTTTACAAACATGGAGTCTTTCCCATGTCCCACAAGGATGATCCTTGAAGCAAACATAGAGGAAATCAGCACTAAATAGAGTTTTGTGGAGGGAGAAGTAGATGGCAGCTGTGAGAATATGATTAGATTAGGATATGATTAGAGGCCACTGATATCTGTCATGTCAGTGTGCAGGTGAATCCACTCCATGTTTCAGTCCAAACCTTAAAGCAATTATCCAAGGTGCTGCACTTATTGTGTGACTAGTGAAGAAATAGCCATTTTAAAGTTTGGACTAAAAGTTGGAGTGGATTCACTACTCCATTGACCTGGAAGCCATCAAGTTCTGCTAGGTATTATAGCCTCTTGGTTCACATACCCCTGTGTTGTCATGTTTATCAACTTTGGCTGTGCAGGAGCTCCACAGAGTCTACATTGTTGGAATGTAGACAGTCCTGGATGGGGTGGAGTGGGGTGGGTGTATGCAATAAATACCAAGCCAGGATTTTGGTGCCAGGCATGTAGTGATAGTAACACTGTCCCATTCCATTCCATTCCATTCCATCCCACTATCCCCAAATCCTTGCTCGCACCAGTCTTTTCCCCCAACTCAGAGGGAAAGAGAGAGAGGGACAGAGTTCACATGCGTACATTTACATAATCACACACACACAAGAGAGAGTGGTTCTACTCACCTCTAGTTTTGATTTATCATCAGATGTAACTCCTGTCTGATCATTCCTCTAGAAAACAGCTCTTGAAAAAAGAAATGACCCATTCTTGGCTTACAACCACCTATCATGTCCAGTTTTTATACATAGAACTGTGCATCTATTCTTTTCATTTTCTATAGGTCTGTGTATATTGAATAGAAGCAAGTTCAGCTAACTATCGTTTCATCTTATTAATGAACAGACATAATGTGATTTGTGCTAATTAAAGTTTGGGGCAGGGGTAGGGAAATTGCAAAATGTGGCCCACAAAGCTGCTTGAGGTGCTTCAGGGTTTTGGGTTTTTTTTTTTTTTTTTTGTCCCCACAGTGTGCCCAAGCACCCCTTAAAGGATGTGAGAGGCTATTTTGGCATTCCCCCCACTCCCCCGAGCTCTTTTAGGTCTAGGAGAGGACCTTTTTTTTCCAACAGAAAGTGACCTGCAAATTGACTCCTGGGTCATTTCCTATGGTTAAATAAATATATCCTAGGTTTATATGGTCTGTGTCCCATAGCTAAACTCTGGTTTAGTATTATACCCAAATGCATCCTCTGTCATCACATTCTGCTGTTAATATGGAAGTAAAAATGCTTGAAAAACCCATTCATATTCCAGAATTCTTTCTGTAATATTTGTGGTACTGCATGACACACTGTGTATTGGCCTTAGAGGATGGCAAGCTGCAATCCAGAGACATTAAGTAAGTAAAAATAAGCATTTGCATTACCAGTTGTTGGAGAGCATAAGCGAGAAGGTGCTATTGTGTTTATATCTTGTTTTGGACTTCCAATTGGTAATTTGTTTGCCTCTGTGAGAGCAAAACAATGGACTAAATAAGCTTAAATTGGTTTGTACTGAATGGGAAAATGGGCCTTTGGGGGCAATGGTGGAGTAATTTGGAGAAGACACGTGGCAGATACAGCTAGCAGCTTCCCTGGCTCCAGCGAGTGTCCCCTTGTGAGTTTGCTCTTATCTTATATGCCACAAATGTAAAAGACTTTACCAACAGAACTCCTGTTATATTTGGCCATCAAGGAGAAGCTAACTGTAGACGCACTGTAACACACTATAAATGTGAAATGAGAAGGGACCCTAAGAGCAAGCTGGCACTGAACCTATTACAACAAACATCAATAGTACATTGACACATACCCAGGTATATTGGGAAGTGATTGTGGCCAGGAGGACCAACAAAGCAAAATGGTCCACCTTTATATTTTAGGGCATCCGAACATGCCAGCTTGTGCCTGTATGGTGTAGTGGTTTGAGGGCTAAACTATGATTCTGGAAACCAGGGTTCAAATCTCTGCTTGGCCATGGAAACCCACTGGGTGACCTTGAGAAAGTGACACTCTCTCAGCCTCAGAGGAAGTCAAAGGCAAACTCCCTCTGAAAAATCTTGCCAAGAAAGCCCCAGCCTTACGGTTGTCATAAGGCAGAAACAACTTGAAGGGACACAAACAACGAACATGCCGGACACTGGGAGAATTCATGCAGAATTCCAGAAGTTTCATTTTCACCTCATCAATGTGGTCTAATTATGGAGGATTTTAAGTGTGAATTATTCCCAAAGAGCCTCATTTCAGCCTGGATAGTGGAGTCACTCCAGCATAGGCCACAAGTGCAAGGGACCGGACTAACAGAACTCCTGTTATGTCTGGCCATCAAGGCGAAGCTAACTGTAGAAATGGCACCATAAACTGTGAAATGAAAACTGCTCCTTTTCCTATGATAAGAAGAAGCTGGCATTGAACCTATTACTCAGATTATGGGGAATCTGAATTGCTTTCCCCTTGAGCTGCTACAGAGATGGATCAGTCGGATTAAATTCCTCTCTCTTATGTAAAACAACTTAACTGGAATAGATAAAAACGTAATATTTTTTTCCCCCAAGACTCGTATGTTTCCTTGAATCTGGATAATAGTAAGTCCTTGACTTACAAATGTCTCCTTGATTGTTTAATGAATTATTTTCTCCCTCTCAGGCTTCTACTGAATGGAATGCACTAATAAAACATTATAAAAAATGGAATACATATATTACCTGAAATAATTCTAGCAGAATGATTTATTTGCATAATAAATGTATAGTATTATTTTCTTTCTGGTACCTGCTGAGGAATTGATTGTTGTGTCCATTCCATAAACCATTATTTTCTTTAGATCTCAATATCCTCAACATTGTGATACATCATCTGCATGCCACTGCTTGTACAATACAGCCAAAATTACTTTTAGGTAGTACTGTATGTAATAAAAGAACATTATTTTTATGTTTAAAAAATCAGCACCAATCCAGCCAGGTAAATAATGCAGAAACAGGTTCCTGTGTCTGCAGCTCAGGGGTCAGTAAACATGTCCCTCCAACTATTGTTGGACTACAACTCTCATGATCTTTCACTCTTGGCTATTGATTAGAGCTATTGGGAGGTGCATGGCCGCAATATCTGGAAGAACACACATTTTACGTCCCAGTTTACCTGGTACATACATATGAAAATTTACTGTACCTTGTAATGTTCATCATTTGGAGGACACTGAAGAGAGTGAATTGATCTTTTGAAATGAACAGAAGTGATATCCACACACAAAGGTTACCAGATGTTGAGTACCAATAGCCTATAGCTTCCCAGAGTGCACAGATGAATGTTCATGTGGCCAGACTGGAGGAAGAGAGGGTCTTCCAACAGAGATTTTGTGAGGTTTGAATGAAACAATTCTGTGGTGGGCTACTACAGCAGTGGGAAAACACTAAAGAATCATAGAGTTGGAAGAGACACAAGAGCCATCGGGTTCAACCCCCTGCCATGCTGGAAATCACAATCAAAGCATCCCTGACAGATGGCCATCCATCTTCTGTTAAAAGACCTCCAAAGAAGGAGACTCAAACAGCTCTTATAGGAAGTTTCTGCTAATGTTTAGGTGGAATCTCTTTTCCTGTAGCTTGCACCCATATTCTCTGGAGCAGCAGAAAACAAGCTTGCTCCATCCTCAATGTGACGCCCCTTCAAATACTTAAACAGGACTATCATATAACCTCTCAACTGTCTCTTTTCCAGGCTAAACATACCCAGCTCCCTGTGTATTTCCTCATAAAGCACGGTTTCCAGACCCTTCACCATTTTGGTTGCTTCCTCTAGACACAACTAGCTTGTCAACATACTTTTTGAATTGTGGTGCTCAGAACTGGACACAGTATTCCAGGTGAGGCCTGACCAAAACAGAAGAGAATGGCACTATTACTTCCCTTGATCTACATACTATATATCTATTGATACAGCCTAAAATCACATGTTGACTCATGTTCAACTTGTGCTCTACTAGGACTCCTAGATCGCTTTCACATGTAGTCTTGTTAAGCCAGGTATCCCACATCCTGTATCTATGCATTTCTTTTTCTCCCTTTTTTCCCTAAGTGCAGTACCTTCCATCATGGCATACCCCGTATGGACGACATGCTCCAAAATGGTGCATGGGTGCTGATAGTAGGGCTTGCAGTGTGTAAATGCTGAGGCCTACCTAGCCTTACATTTGGACCCAGGCTGGCTCAAAGCGCCTGTCTGTACCAGCCCAGATTCTCAGTTTAATGATCTGCTCTAGAATCTTTCCTGGTATTGATGTCAGATTAACTGAGATGGAGACAATGTTTGCCCTCCTCCAGTCTGCTGGAACTACTACTTTTCTCCAAGAGTTCTCAAAAATTACTGCTAACAAATTCTAACATTACCGCTAACAAAGTCTGGATGGAAATATGAAGTGTCATAGCTTCAGGGCTTTTCTTTTTTTCTGAGAAGAGGTGATGTCAGAGGGTAATTGATGAAACTCCTTGCTCTAGCAGGCAAATAAGCTGATAACATGGTTTTCAGGCTTTATACTATTGCTCATGACTGATTGGTATATAAGAAGTCTGAGAATTAGGAAAATAATAAAGCAGAGGCCATAGGCTTCTTTCCTTTACTTTGATGGGACTCATTATTTACATCAGTGGCAGGCAGCACCAGTATGTTTCCTGTGAACTGGAAATACATCTCATCACTTTTACTTTAATTTTTGGCTGCAAACCAGCCACCAGTGTGTGGGTGGATAAGGTAGAGTTTTATTCTCTCAACTTTTTTATGGGGTATACAGTGGGGCTTGTGGGAAGGAACATTGGGACCATATGCCACCCATGGGCTACTCTTTTCCCACATTGTGCATTTGCTAAATGTTTCACATTTCTAATTAAAGCTAAAGGTTGCATTGCAGCTGGCTGAAGATCTTGTGTTAAAACTCAATTTTTTGCAGGTAGAACCAACATAAAGGTAAGAAGTGCTGCTCTCATCGGGGGTTACACCCAGTTTATGACTACATCCATGTCAATTCTAATCAGTTGGGTGCTTCTCTATGCACTAGTTTTCTCCTGAGTGACAATGAAGTGTATACACAGACAAAATGAGCTCTTGTACATCAAGTATTTACCACTATGGTCCAATCCACACTGCAGAAATAATCCAGTTTAACATCACTTTAACTGCCCTGGCTCAATAAAGAGGTGGTATTTTACCCTGCCTCTCCTGCAGAACTGAGGCGGCTTACAATACAGTAAAATACATAAAGGATCAATTCAGAACCAGAGTCTTTAAACTGATGCTTTATAAAATGCTGTTCTTTTTGTGACAAAAAAAGAAAAAGAAAAATAACAAGTAGAGAAACACAGCTATATATCTGAATTTTACCCCCTAAATAGACAACTTCATTTACAAGCAATATCTCTGTTGATTGTGGTGATGCATGGTAGAGTTGTTCCAATTCCAGACTGCAGTTTCCAGATGACAAATTTGCTACTGTCTAGCCTAGTTTTGCTTCCTAAGCAAATTGCATCATTTCTAGATCAAATTGTCAGTGTAGGAAATCCATACATGGCCATATTCTAAGATTCATAGAATCATTGTTATATGAATTAACTTCTGTCAGACTGCAAATTGTTCTGGCGAAGTTTATCAGTTAGGATACTGTCACTGTAGTTAGGACTCAAATTAGCTTTTTACTGACAGACACAGGTCCAACAAAAAGTATTCTTTTGACTCTCCCCTTCCTTCTCCTACCAGGTTTAAACGCGGACTTACACATGCTGTTTATTTCTTCAAGCAGTCCCCCTACCTGACAACATCCATTCTTTTCTAATGTTTGAAATCAGCCAATTGATTTCCATTTACTTCTCGAAGACCATAGGCTACTAAGTCCAGGTGTGATTTCACCTTGTGTGTCCTTTGTCCATTCACACTCTATTTCCAATGGCCTTATGATCTCCACTGGTATCCATATGTTCCTAGCAATGAGGTGGAATCCTGCAGAGCTCCAATGAGACAGAAAAGTAATTGCTAGAGCTGAAACAAAATGGAAAAGAAAAATAATCCTCCTTTAGATCTCTGTATTTGTTGCATATAAAAGTCCATATTGAAGTTCAGATTTCAAAATTTATATATTTACCTCTTGTGACTATCCCTCATAAGTATGTGGATGAAAATGGATTAGAAATATATATATATATATACACACATACATATATATATATACATACATACATACATACATACAGTTTTTCTCTCAGTTAGACAGCTGAAACATTCTGCTTTGGTAGCCATGCATTCTAGAAAAATGAGAAGCACAATGGTCTTCAGAACCTTATTAGAAAACTATTTTTTTATCCAGGATCACATTTTTGGAGCACCAAGAATGCTCACCTCCAAAGTTATTGGCAATACTTAGTTTTTCCAGATTGTGTTTATGCTAAATTTTACTTTCTTACCATAGATTCATTTCAAAAGCACAGTTTTCCCCTCTGAAACCCACCTCTCAGGCAGCCCAGAGTATTCTGGCTCCACAGATGCCCCGACCTTCCCCATTACCTTGGCTTCCATTCCTGTGCTGCCACAGCTGTTTCATAGGTGTCCCACTGAGGTGCCCAGTATGTCTGCAATAGGAGTGGGTTGCTCACTTCTGAGGTCAGAACAAAGTGCTCAGCAACAGTCATATAATATGTTGTTTTATTCAGTTTTAAGGCTGGTATAGCTCAGTTCTGGGACAGAACATGCTGGATATCATTTGGACTACTTGCACTAGAGCTAGGGTTTGGAACTTGATGCCAGAATTGGGGAGGGGAGGGGGGAGAGGCCTTTTGGCCCATGCAGACAAAGCCTTCACATTGGCTTGCATATGCCTTCCAGGAGGTCTCTTGTCCAAGGAGTGTATAGGACCTAAGCTGCATGGCTTCACTGTTTTGTGTGTATTCAAACCATGACCTAGACTGTTCTGCAGTTTAAAAAGAGAGGAAGAAATGTAATGAATATCCTCAATGATGTCACCTGATGTGTTCAAAGTACATTACAGCTGGTATGTTTCAGTGCTTGAGCATTGATGCCTCATCCCCACCAAGACTTAACAGTAGCAAATTATGATGATCCATTCTGTTGTATTCTAGTGGAGGCTTTCCAAGCCAGGGAAAAATGTTACAGGTCTATCTAACGCCATACTTTTACGGTAACTCACTATTGCTGCATATAGGAGTCCTTCCTAGCCCTGCCTATAGATGCCAGGAATTGGACTTGAGCCCTTTAAAATCATAGATAAGTGCCTACACTTTGTTCTACCAGAAAATCTATTCATTTTAAAACCAGAAGATGGATTCACACAGAAAAGCTGATATAGCTCTTGAAAAAAGGTGTAGGAGACAGCATTGCCACAGGAGACTCTTTCTTTAATCCCTATGCTTTGGCAATTCTTTTGTGAAACAAAGTGGTACACACACACCTTCTGTGTACCAAGGAACTATGTGTACATAGAAGTTAGGGGAAGGGTAGCTGGTGTGATCTCTACTCTGTGCATTGATTGTATCTACACAACAGTTTCTGTAGGTCTTTAGACAGTGAGAAACTAGTTTGGTCCAGTGTGTTAACAAATGGCTCCTTTACCTGGAACTTCCCTGCTGTCTAATTAAAGAGGAGATACTTCACTTTCTCAGTCCCCATCACAATGGGATCCATAATCATTCTTCACAGTCTGTCTGTGTAATATAGACTTACCTGCATTATTTCCAAATTCCTCTTAGCTCTACCTGTCTATCATTTAAATTCAATGTGTTCCACAGGCAGCTAGTACATGTGCAGAACAAGAGGAAAGCTAGACGAGTCACTGACATACTGTATAAGGTTCTCGGGTTCATGCAATAGCATCTCATAAATAATTATAGCATGCAGAAGGTGAAATTATTACAACACAGAGAAGGTGTGGTTTTAAGCACACATATCAGGGAATCTTGGAGAATTGTTATATTCCATATATGCCACAAGCCTCATCATGACTCCTCTCCAGAGGTAGAAAAGGACAGGTGGCAGACTCCCTGAATTTATTGTAGGACCTCCCTCAAGATGGAATCAAACCCCACAGTTTTGTAGTGGAGGATATCAACTAGAATTACAAATGGCAATAACTTGTCTGAAGTAAACTTTGCAAACTGAAGCAATCTGCACGGCTAACTAGAAGAGCACAGCAAAAAAATAAATAAAAAAATAAAAGTATGTGTTTGTGTGTGTGAACACAGACATATGGTAGAGAGTGCTCAATTCTCAGATGAAGGTTTCCATATAGTCCTTGCCTCGTGCCTGGATTTGATCATACAAGAGCTGCCTCTTGCCTGGAGATTTAAGATGGCATTTTGAGAACTGACATTCTTAATATCAACTGAAAGGTAAGCTCCTATTGAGTTTATTACAAACATCAAGAAAGAGAATATGAGGTCAGTTTTCTTCATTAGCTAAGGAGATCACACTGGGAGTATTAAGCTTCATTCCTTTCCCAGTCCAGTGATCAGCAAACTGGAAGAGAGAGGTGGAAAGAGAACATAAAGTTCTGAGACTTCTTCAGAGATTACCTCTGTTGGAGTTGCCTGTGGTTCTGAGTACTGGCAAATACAATGGAGGAATCCTCAACAATCCTAGTGTTGATCAGGGCAGCTTTGGTCAGCTCCTCCTTTGTTTCCTCTGACAGCTAGTCTCCCTCTGCTCTTATGGAACAAGACACCTCCACCTCTTGGATTCATCACCAGAAGAAGGGGAACTTTTTGGGAATTATATGGGAGGTTTTACAACTCTGCCCTGCTCTCCCAACTGACCCTTATTCTAGACACTTCTCAACTGTCTGTTGTTGTCTTTCAGCACGGTAGTGGTGGAGAAGGTTGGTATACAGCTTCCTGGGTAGAAAAAGGACTTGTTGTCTTGTACTGTACTGTACTGTACACCAAGCAAAAGGTGCAGAGCTGGGCCAATTGCAAGACAAAGGGAAAGTGTGGTCTTCCAGGTATTGTTGAACTGTGACTCATCATTCTTGACCATGGCCAACACCATTTTGAGCAAAACATGTTCCCCACCCACGACTCATATGGCGCCTATGGTGGGCCATAATCCTTGGTCTGATTGAGAGACAGCAATTATTTCAAATTGTTCTCATTTGGAACTGAGCCAGCCTGAATGGAAAGAAAGTGTCATGATCATATTCTCTCTGTCTCTGTCTCTCTCTGTGCATAGGATTGAACAGCTACTAATCCAGTTTTCTACAATCTGACAGCCTCTGTATCTGACTACAGCTCCTATCATCACTATGAAACGCACATCTGGGAAGCACCAGGTTAAATAAGGTTGTCCTTTAGAAGGCAAATTTGTCCAATAAGCCATAGGTGGGCAACTTCAGTCATTTGGGAGATCAGTTTTTTTTTATTCTGGGAACTTCTAGGGGCCACATTCAGATATAAAGATATATTAAAAAATAAATAAAAATAAAACCAAATCGGGTAGTAGTCAGAAGTTGTCTTCTGGTATATATGTTTGTGTATGTGTGTAGAGAGTTAACCACTAAAGGAGTGCTAGTTGAAATGTTAATTGCTACTCCTAACAGTCTTTAGGAGAGGCCATTCACTTTTCTTACCAGAGATGGGTGGCATGGGAAGGTTTTGATGGTCACATATGGCCCCAGATCTGCACTTTGTCTGCCACTGCTAGCCTGTTGTTGTTATGTGCCTTCAAGTTGGCACTAACTTATTATGACCTCATTATGGGGTTTTCTTTGCAAACTTTACTCAGAGGACAATTGCCATTGCCTTTCTCTAAGGCTGAAAGACTGTGGCTTCCCTAAGGTCCTTCTAGTGGGCTTCTGTGGCTGAGCAAGGACTCAATCCTTGGTCTCCTGGGGTCTTACTCCAACACACAGACAAATGTACCACACTGGCTCTTTGCAATAAACTTACATTCTATCCAATAAGCAAGAAGACAAAATCACTGGGAAAATGCACACTTTTTAGTTTAACTATAACATTCAACAACAGTACAAAGCTTTCACTTTATATAGAATTGCCTCCATGTATATTGGCATAACTTTCTTCTTTTTCCATGTTCCCTTACTGTGGATATAGTTTTGCTCTCCAGCAAAAAAGAGTATGTTGGTTTTTAAAAGTAGAGCTCTATCATAATCTGTATCTTTCTGAAGTATTGTTTATCTGTAGTGTGGAAAGAACAATAGCTGAAAGGAGAAGTAACAGCCAGACTTGACTACTTCACAACTGAGAAATACAGAGCGCAGAAGACTCCCCCCACCCCCTAAGATGCAAAACAAATAACTTAAACCTCAACTTTATCCAGATCACAACTTTGTGATCCGATAGCCATCCTAAAAACATGAAGACATTCCCTCTCTTGAGACAGTTCCCTTTCACCTCAGAAACCAATATGGTGAAAAGAGGATGTGACAGATCCCTTCTCCAGGCTGGCCCTGCTGTTGCCATACCCTTGGACTCTGTTATTCACTTGCACATTTTTCCTTCAGGATCCCTCCCTGGATTGAGTACTTGGGCCTCTATATGGTGGCTGTGTTGTTCCGTGGATTCACTGTGGTAAGCATGACCAGACTTTATCAAAATGTAACAGGAACAGTCAGACAGTCAGAGTTATAAACAAGAATAAACAAGCAGAGGTTTATTAAGACACATTTAGATTACACATTAACTGCTGAATCATTTTAATCCTTCACAGCTCCCCAAAACCCTATTCAGTTCTTTCCACTGCTCTCTATCAGAGCTTTTCCCCATCTCAAGGCCATCTTCTTCCTATTTGTCTTCCGTCAGACAAGTCTCAGTTTAAAAAAAATACTACAAGAGATTATTATGGCTACTTTAAAAATTTAGGACATGGAACATAGTTTGCATCTTTCTGGAGCCTATAACATTCTATCCCACTTTCACAACTATATACACATGCTTTATACCTGTGGCTTTAATACCACTATATCTGAAGATCTGGTTATATATCCATGAAAGCTCATGCTAAATAAATACCAAATAAATTGTCATAAAGGTTCTGTCACATTTCTTTATTTTCTCCTCCTCCCTTCTTTCTTCTTATGCTTCAAGAGATTAACACAGCTGCTTCTTTGAAATCCTCAATGTTGAAGTACTCCCCTTTACAGCATCCCGAGCTGTAATTGGGCTGGCTCTATCCTGGCATTCCCAGCTCCTCCTTCAGAAAGGATTTTTAACAATGAAGTTTATCGCACTGGGGTTTCCCAGTGCGTTCTAACGTGCCCGTGTGCGGGCGCGCGCGGAACGTGACAGGAACGGGATGGGGCCAAGAACCCCATTTTATTGCACACTGGAATGCCGCTGTTGCCACCGGGCGTTCCAGTTGCATTCTCGTTCTGTTCCAGAGGGCGCCATTTGTGAGAATGCTTTAGAACAGTTCTCACAAATGGTGTCCTCTGGAACGGAACGGGGACGCAACTGGAACGCCCGGCAACAAAGGCAGCATTCCAGTGTGTGATAAAATGAATTTTAGGGCCAGTGCAATAAACTCCAATGTTACACTTTTATCCAAACTGCTATTCATTGGGAAAAAAATTTAGAGCATCTCCAGGTATTCTCGGATGACACATCGTATCCTAGGTGTCTGAAGCTCTATCTACACGGCAGAATTAATTCAGTTTGACATTAGCGCAGTACAGACTGGCAGGGAAATGCCGGCTTTTTGTACTGTGCAGCGTTGCCAAAGCAACCAGACTGTGCTGCACAGCCTACAGTGGCTTCTTTTTTACGGCATCATAAGAGTTGCGACGCAGCCCTTACGACGCCACTTCTGCTAAAAGATGTGTGGTCACTCCGTCCCATCACTAGTTCCAGCTTCTGCCAACCTAGCAGTTTGAAAGCATGTAAAAATGCAAGGGGGTAAATAGCATATAAAACTTTGGTGGGAAGGTAACAGCATTCTGTGTAGTCATGCTGGTCACATGAACAGGGAGTTTGACAACACTGGCTCCCTTGTCTTAGTAACAGAGATGAACACCACTCTCTACAGTTGGATAAAACTAGACAATCTTGTCAAGGGAAAACCTCCACCTTTACTTCCTTCTCCCTCTGAGCCAGATAAGCTGCTGTGTTCGCATTCCCTTTGTAACTTTTCCCTTTTCTTTGAATACCTAAATTATATTTCCAAATGCTCAAGTGAATTTTTAAATTATTAAAAGGCTAGAAATTTGGAGACTGATAGAAAAATTAATGGGGAGGTTTTGCAATGCCATGATTTTGCCCTCTTTGTAGCTAGGCAAACCCTGCAGGCAGAGTTTGGCTTACTTGATGTATGGTCCCTTAAGTACAAAGAAAGTGCATTTGGAGTTTGCTCCATTATTGGAAACCCAGTTGGCTCTGTTTCTAGGTGGTTTTGTTGTTTGACATGGAACAGCAGATGGCCCTTCTCACCCACAAAAGTCATGGTGTAGTTAAGGCCAACCAAGTTCTCAGGATAGTTGAAACTGAACACCCCACAATGGACCTCTTGGCAATAAAAATACATCAGTAATAAATAAATAACAATTTTATACCCTTTTGTAGCACTTCAGAGCATTTGTCTGAACTGACCATTTAAGTGTCTTTAATATACTTAGGCTTTTTTTTGCTGGACTCATAAATTGTCTATTCTTAAGGTCCTGTCCAGGTGCCTGAACTGTCTTTGTTTTAAGCGTAGGCAAGCCTATAGGTATAATGGCCAACTCTAGAAATAGTGATCACAAAAAGCTCTCTGACATGATTTGTGTTGCCCTCTACTGTCAGGGAACTTTGCAGCTTAAACCACAACAAGGCTGTCAAAATTTTGGGTGGTGATCTCATTTGACCATATATTCCAATTTCTGCTCCCCCATTTCCTTAATATATGGTCTACATATTCTGTGCTTCTATAACGAAAAGTAGTTGCTATTGTTTTGATGCACAAAGTTAAGTGTATACACTCCCATTTGTGTCCAGGGGGTGAAAAATCAATTCTGGTGTAATTAGAATTCAAACCTCTGGTGTAGTTATACAAAGGTCATTTTAGACTGGAGAAAGATTGAAAGTGTTGTTGTTAATCGAACAGAGGATATTTAGTCAGTCTCTTTAACAATAAACAGAGAGAGCAAACAACATTAGGTTAGCTATCACTACAGCAACTCTAATGTGTTCACCCCTATTTTTGGTTTAATATAACTTCAGCAGAGCTGTCTGCCTGCTCCAACCTTACTTGGTCTGTGCAACAGAATGGACAATGCCAACCCCACTGACTCAGTTTCATAGGAATGCACCCAGCTGAAAGAGTCAAAGCACTCCAGTTCCAAATATGCTAGAAACAACTTTATATATTATAAATGACTACAATCCTCCTTAAGCACTGCATGCCTCACCAACTAAATGCATCAAGAATTTCCAGTATTTAATGTCTCTCTCCTCTTCCCCTCACCCCCATAACTTGCCACTGTGTAAAGCAGGGTTGGCAATAATATAGCTGTCTATATGCACCTTGTAAAAGGTGAGACATACAGGGAGTTGCAGTCCAACAACATCTGGAGGGCCACATGATCCCTACTCTAATATATAGTACAGATTGAAATAATAGGGAGACATGCCATTTGTTTCCTGGTTTTCCTTTCTCAGTGTTCATGACAGCATAATTTTCCTGACCTCACTCAGTCCTATCTGCACTGGCACAGGGCTGCCCAGAGTATCCTGGCTGGCCCTGTTGCAAAGGCCCTCCATTCTGATGACAGGGGGCTGATCACACACACATCCAGCTGAGCTTCATCCACCCCTAGGTGACTTTGCTCTGAGGTCAGACCAAGTTGCCCATCCTCAATCACTGGAATCACAGAAATCTGGAGTGACTGATGACATATTTTAATTCATTTTAAGGGGGATATACCCCAGTTCTGATGCTGAAACAGGCTGGTAATCTGGTCAGTTCATACCAGAACTGGGGTTTGGACAATATATTATCCGGTTTCCCCACTAAGATGATGGGGGAGGGGCATTTTATTTGGCCCATGCAGACAGGCTTTTCCCTATTCCTTCTCTTTCCCCTTTGTCACCAATGCATTTGTTGTTTAAAAACTAGTTTGTATTCCCTCTTAACTTAAACTTGAACAAGTGAGTGAATGAATGAATTAATTAGTACATGATAAGGGAGAGAGGAAAAAAGGATGGAGGATATAAAATAAAGTGTTTTGTAGTGAATCAGGGTGTAGCTCCAGATGTGGGAGACAAATGAAGATATTGTGCCCCAAATAAGAATTCTGCCATGTTAATGAAATGTTCATTCTGTCTCCAAATTTTTAGCATTGCCTAGAGTGAGACTTTCAAAGTTATTAACACCTAGGTCTCTTATAGTTGCTGTGTTGGCATTTTCTTGGAAATATTGCCTACTCCTTTTCTTTGGATGCCTAAACTGTATTTCTAAATGCTCAACTGATGTTTAGGTTACTGTAATGCAAGAAGATTGATACTGAAGGAAAATATAAATTGGGAGACAAAATGTGTGTGGTGGGGCAACATCTTCATTGCCCCATAGCCACATCCCTGTGAACACTGGGAAAGGAAAACAATGAAACAAATGGTTTGTCTTTTTGTTATTTCATTCTATGTTGTACATAGTGGCTAGTTATTATAGGCATGTGTGTTTCAGCGAGATAGGGATGTCTCTCTACAAAAAAGGGCCAGGCCTTGTTTTTTTAAAAAACTAAACCTCAAACATCTTTTTTTCATTGACTCCTATTACAATTCAGTTTGATGAAATGAATTGTATTATAGACTGATCTCAGCAATAGCGTCCAACACTGCAAGAGCCCAAGGCCTAAAAGAACAGACATCACATTAAGCAAATAGTTTTCTTCTCCACTCACACCAGAATTCCTTTACAGTAAATTTCAAGGTATATAGTCTTGAAGTGATAGTCTGCCACCCAAAACAGAACAATTGGCAGTGCTGTAGGACAGGTATTTGACTTGTAACAAAACTGGCAATTTAGGAATTGAACAAATGTCTTACCTTTGGCATGACAGCACTTTATTTGGAGGGACATAGTGGGACTCCTGCCAAGCAAGCTGTACAGCCTTGCTTATTCCCATAGTCATTGTTGTCTGTCAAATTCATCAAGGGAACCATTGCAAAGCAGCAGCATCCCAGCTGCATGTGCGCTGTGGAGGATGGATGTGGATTCGATACATTTTGTCATCCTTCAAAGCACAACTGACACAAGACATTCTGTTGCCCAAGGCAAAGGACAAATCATGGCTCATCTGCCTTCTAATTGCACAAATGGACCAGAGTAGCAACTGAATCTTATTGGCAATGAAACAAGTTCCTCCACTGCATCTAAGCACAGCAGACAAACTAAGGCGTGGAGGCCAGTTCACATGGCATGCATATAGGTGTGTAAATAATAATAATAATAATAATAATAATAATAATAATAATAATAACTTTTATTTGTATACCGCTTTTCCATAGATCAAAGCAGTTTACAGACCATATAAAAACCATTAAAAACATCTCATAAAAATAGATAAAATCCACTAATACAAATTATACAAAATCTGAACACAATCATTCAACAGGGTAAGGCAGAGAATCGATGGGAACGGGAAAACACAGCTTCATTTTACAGGGGGGAAGGCTTGACAAAAGAGGAAGGTTTTGAGCCTCTTTTTAAATGTTACCAGGGAGGTCACAAGATGGAGCTCCTCGGGGAGACCATTCCAAATTTGTGGGGCCGCCACTGAATAGGCCATCTGGGATGTAGAAACATGTTTGGAAGATGGAATTTCCAACAAGTTCTTCCCGGATGTCCTGAGTGTTCGGGGCGGATTATATGAGGAGATGCAGTCCCTCAAGTAACTCGGGCCCAAGCCATATAGGGCTTTATAGGTAATAACCAACACCTTGTATTGTGCTCGGAAGCGAATAGGCAGCCAGTGGAGATCTTTCAGAATAGGTGTTATATGGTCAAACCTGGATGCACCGGTGATCAATCTGGCTGCCATGTTTTGTACTAGCTGAAGCTTCCGGGCTTGGTACAAGGGTAGCCCCATGTAGAGTGCATTACAGAAATCTAGACGAGAGGTTACCAGAGTGTGTACCACAGTTTCAAGGTCCCTTTGGCCCAGGTAGGGTCGCAGTTGGCATATCAACCAAAGTTGATAGCAAGCACTTCTGACCATCGCATCTACTTGAGATGTCAACTGCAGAGACGAGTCCAGAAGTACTCCTAAACTGTGAACTTCATCCTTCAGAGGAAGTGTGACACCATTCAGGACAGGTGGATAAACTTCCTTCCCCGGGCCTGGGGAACCTATCACAAGCACTTCCGTTTTCTCTGGATTCAGACTGAGTTTGTTTTCCCTGATCCAGCCCATTACCGACTCCAGGCAGGCATTCAAAGGAGAGACTCCATCCTTAGTCACTGCATCAGTCGGAGAGACAGAGAAGCATATTTGGGTGTCATCAGCATACTGATAACACCGCGCCCCATGTCTCCGGATGATCTCTCCCAGCAGTTTCATGTAAATGTTAAACAAAGTGGGGGACAAGATAGCTCCCTGAGGGACACCAGATGTAAGTTCCCTCTTAGAGGAGCAAGTGTCCCCCAACTGCACCATCTGGAATCTTCCCGAGAGGTAGGAACGGAACCACTGGAGCACAGTGCCCCCGATACCCAACTCCCTTTGGCATTCCAGAAGGATACCGTGGTCAATGGTGTCGAAAGCTGCTGAGATGTCCAAAAGCACCAACAAGGTCACACTTCCCCTGTCAATGCCCAGATGGAGATGGTGACCATGGCAGTCTCAACTCCAAATCCCGCTCTGAAGCCAGTTTGAAATGGGTACAGATAATCAGTTTCATCCAGGACAGATTGGAGTTGGAAGGCAACTGCTCTCTCGATCACCTTGTCTAAGAAAGGCAATAATGAAACCGGCCTATAGTTGTTCCTTATCAGGGGGTCGAGGGAGGGTTTTTTAAGTAGCGGTTTGACTATCGTTAGTTTTAAACTAGATGGAAATTTTCCCTCCCTAAATGATGTGTTAATTATGCGCCGCAATAATGATGTTACCGCATCGCCACCCTGAGCGGTCAGCCAAGAAGGGCAGGGATTGAGAGAGCACGTCGTCTTCCTAACACATCCAAGAAGCTTGTCCACTTCATCAGTATGCACAAACTCAAAGTGATCCAGTTTAACAGAGTCCACGGAAGCTCTGGGCAACTCTTCAATTGTTTCTGATGAAGTGCCAGTGTTGAGATCAGCCCTTATCTGAAATATTTTATCTGCAAAGAAGTTGTTAAAATTGTCACAGCAGGCCTTAGTTGGTTCTAAAATAGGGTTCAGAGCGGGAGGAAGCTGAGTCAGCTCCCTAACCATCCTGAACAGCTCTGCTGGACGTGACTCTGCAGATGCAATACACGCAGCATAGAAGGAGTTCTTTGCTGCACCTATTGCCACTCCATAAGACTTCAAAAGAGCCTCATGGAGTGTCTTGTCGGACAAACACTGGTGTCTCCGCCAGCTGCGCTCTAGTCGTTGCACGGACCACTTCATTTCCCGGAGATCTTCCGTATACCAGGGTTTCTTATTAGAAGTGGGCCGGAAAGGACGCTTAGGAGCAATACTGTGTATAGCCCTGGAGAGATCATTATCCCAGATGTTAGTCAGGGCATCAACAGAATCGCTGTGAGATCCAACCATAAACCCCTCTAAGGCTTCTTGGAACCTTTTGGGTTCCATCAGCCTTCAAGGGTGGACCATTCTAATAGGTCCTCTACCCCCGGGGGGGATTTGTATAGTTGCCTTAAGTCAAACCTCAACCAGGAAATGGTCTGTCCATGACGAGGCAGAGGTACTACATACCTCTGCCCACGGATTATCTCAATCCATACTAAAGATGACATTGAGCGTATTACCTGCGCAATGCGTTGGGCCCGAGACTAACTGGGACAGACCCATGGCCGTCATGGAAGCCATGCACTCCTGAGCTGCACCCGTCAGATTTTGTGAGCCGGCCTCGAAAGGGATGTTGAGGTCCCCCAGAACAAGAAGATAGGCCAGCCAGTGAGAGCTACTGAAATCTGCTTACTCAGCCTATTGTCTCAGTCTTTGCTGTGGAAGGAGGGAGAGGGAAGAACAACAAACAAACAAACAAACAAGAAACAAACCACAGGTGAAAGTGCTATCAGCCCTGGCATACCGAGAGAGAATTCCACCACTGCTTTTCCTGCCTCCTCCATCCATGGTGAGCAAGGCTGGATTGAGATGGCTGGGGCCCTGTCTATACCTGCTGACCTATTCTGGGAATGGTGGCATAGAAAACAAACAAACAAATAATATACAAATTACAATACACAACAGGACAAAAATCTTTATATGTGAACCAGTTTTCCACCCTGCAACTTCAGTGAAATTAAGAACCTGACCCTACATTTATTTTTAGTCAGTTACTCAAGACATATGACGATAACACAAATACCAGGAGATTCAAGAAGTGACTAGAGAAGAAGACTATGCTATTTCCCCCTTTCAGCAGTGGGCTCCTAGTTATTGGCAGGGCACCTGCACCAATTGAACCATTAAAAACCAACCATGGATCTTGTATGCATGGCCCAAAAGGCCCTTTCCCTGTTCTAGAATCATCCTGTTGAGATGAAGCATAGCCTAAGCCCCAGTTCTGGTCCAGACAGACCAGACAATCTCTGGAACCAGGGGTTAACAGCCTTTTTATGAATTTTAAAAAGGTTACGTATCCTCTGGAAAGATCTGTTTCCATGTCACAGCAACTGTCTGCATGGGCATACCACCAGGCCACCTTGGGTCATTTGTTGAGAGATCAGAACAAAACAGCCAGTGATTTGACAGCCAAACAGAATCTTTCCTGATCTCTTGGATTAAATAAGAAATTTTTCCTATTTTTAAATTCAATGCCCTATTTGCTAGCTGCTAATATAAGGGTTGAAATATTATTTTCAGAACAATTCATTTTAGAGACTATTTTGTTTTGCCAGTAATCGTCTTTACTTTGCAAGTTAATTTTTTTAAATGTAATCTCATTATGCATTGCTATTGCTTGATGTGTTTAAGATTGACTTTCATTTATAAGAGGTTTATTTGGCACATGAATCCATTTCTTTCAATTCACAGCCCTCACTCCTGTAAGCAATTGTCTTACAGTTTAAGCTCATGTGATTTTGCAACATGTGTGCTTTGAGGCCTGACTAAACTTTTTCAGTTGTGATGGTTTATGGCCTTTAGAAAATATAGACCCTTTATTTGTGACCACTCAAGATTGGCTTGATTTATACTGGCGTGGGAAACCAATAAGCCTACATTGCCTGCCATTACTGACCAGTGGTCATTTTAGCTAGGTCTGATGGGAACCAGCACCCAACATCTGGCAGATTGCACCTTCTCACCCCTGTTTTATGCTTGGGCAGCCTTATATAGAACACCCAGTTTACTACAATCCAATCCACCTGGCAGCAGTTCTCTGATTTTTCAGGCTAAGGTCTTTCTCAGCTCTGTTTCCTTGAGATAGTATTTAAGTGAAGATGGTAAAGACTATACTTGGAGCCCCCTGCCTGTAAATCACACACTTGTACCACTGAGCAATGACCCTCCCCCCCCCCATGTGTGAATTTTCAGTTCTGTTGTCACGTGGGGTGGATTGGACAGGAGAGGACTGAGTGAAATTTAATAGTGGTAACAGAGTTTTCAAGTATCTTCCTTTGTTAGCCATTTTAGCTCACTGTTCTCAATAGTGAGGAAAGAACCAGAGACTCTTCTGAAAGGTGGAAGCAATTTTAGAACGTGAGCAGGGTTTTCTCCCTCTCCCAACTAAGGTTGACAGATCTCAGGGCCTTATGTCATGGGTCACCTCTGGGTGGGAAGCAGGGATTCAAACACTCCAGTTTTTTTTGGGGGGGGGGGGGCTAGGATTAGCTTTGGGCAAGGCACAAAGACTTCATGCACATTTCCAGCCAGGAGAGCTTGCTGCCAACCACATCTGTGATTTTCTTCCTTTCTTTACTCTGCAATAAAGCTTTGTGCTGTTCTACCTGGCTGTGCAGCTTTCTGCAATTTGCATATTTTCATTGATTTGCAGATGCCAGTCTTTATTTGCACCAAATACGTTTTTATTTTTATTTTATTGATAAAATAAATGTACTTTATCCAGTCTCTTTATGTGCATGAGAATAATCCCTTTATTACACCTTGATCTGGGAATCAACCCATCAGCTAGGATTTTGGTTTTCATTTTCAAGCAGGAGAGTATGTTCTGTGTGTTTGTGTTTGTGTTTGAACAAGAAACTATAAGTAACTGTTGTTGCTACTTGATGCATAATACTTCAGTGACTTCACCAGGACTCACCCCCCAGGATCAGTAAAAGACCATCCCAAGCTCTCCACTTTGGGCCCAGAAACCATAAGATTTGGGATGATCTTGACCTGGCAAGCCTCCTCCCAACTCACCCATTGTTCCATTCTTGACACATTCCAATTACAAGATACCAGTAGGCCTCTGGTAACTCAGTGTAAATCAAATGCAGGTAAGTACCTGAAATCCTTCTCTGCTTGAATAAATGGGCTATATGTAATACGATTTCTAAATCTACATTTTGCATTAGATCAAATTGTACCCCAAAATTTGACATATTTTCTTCCCTCCACTCATAAGAGCAAACTACCCTCTTTCTCTTTTTTCATGTTAGTACTTAGAACGTGACCAGTCTAACCTTTTGGGTGGGATTTCAAAGGCTAATCTAAGGCTAGGGGCCTCATACTGGAGCTAAAGAGCCAGAATGTTTTGTCTGCATATCATAATCATTTGTATAATACATTGCAAAACCAGCTTAAAACAACAGTTTGTCAAAAGCACATGGAGAAGTAAAGCCTTTCTCTTCGGCTTCAGCCAGCGTGCTCCTATTGCCCATGTGGTGCTTTTCTTCCTCTTTTTTTAATAACAGAAATGGCTTGCTCTCCACTGCATTAGAGCTAAATTATCATTTATGTTTGTCAGAGGGGTTGCTAATGTGTAATGAGATTTTAGAGTTAATGTTTTGTACAAAGCACTTTAGCTGAGCTAGGATGAAATTGGTTTAGGATTTTGATGTGGTGTTTTAATTAAAGATAGTTTCCAATCAGGGCCGAGCAAATGGCTTGTCAGAAGATTTTGTTCCCATCAGCCAATACACCAATGTAATCCCAGTCTTGCTGAGAGCATTTGGAATCCACAGTGGGAATTAGATGGAGCAGCTTTTTGGAGCCAGAGTTGTTGTTTTTGATGACATCTTTTCATGGAGACTGCCTGGATTGATTGTGAAGGCAGAGGTGGAGGTGATTGTTTTATGCCAGAGTGATCTGTATGTGGGTTTGTATGAGCTTGAACTTTGCACCTGATATACATGATAGCTGTCTCTCCACTGGACGTATGATTTTGCAACTTTCACTTTTCAGAGGCTGGGATGATTCCCTGATTATTTTCTTGCCCTCCTAAAACAAAATGTGCACTTCCAGTTTCTGAAAGTGGGAAAGCAGAACATCTTTCCTAAAATATATAAATGAATAAATAAAAATAATAATTAAACCTGCTCTACTCCTCACTCTATAACTGAATACATGCTTGCAATTTTGAAATCTTCCACAACATTCCATACTTCATATACAACTTTGCCCCAAATACAACTTTGTCTTGTAGAGGAGCACATTTAGAAATTAGTGCTTTAATCATGGGATTGGATGAAACCTGTCCCACCCTGTTCTTGGACTTCATTTCCCAACATTCCTCACCATTATCTTTACTGGCTAAGAAAGATGGCAGTTGCAGTCCAATTACATTTGGAGGGTGACAGTTTTAATCTCAGAGTGGGATGGAATTTGGAAAGGTTTGTTCAAACCAAATACCAGCATTTTTGCTTGTTCATTTTAACATGGAAAGAAGCTTCATCTTTTACTAAATTGGACAAGGCCTTGCTTATCAAAGGAATTATATCTTCATGAATAGTAACAGGCAGATGTTTTAGGAAACTTATTTTTATAATGTAATCTTTTTTCATTTCTTTTTTTTTTAATGTGACAGAATGACATTATACCATATTTATCCCCTGTTTACTGAATAATCCTGCCATATTTACCTCTGCAACCTGTGCTTGACCTGTCAAAAATAATCCTTTCGTATGTTCATCCAGTCACTTTCCATGTGACTTTGTAAAGGCTTCAGGTTATGGTAGAGCTATACTCACCTTATGCAACAGTTGACATTTGGAAAGAAACCTTATGTGAAATGTAAGAATATTGGTTAGATTTTATACAGTTTTGGAATAATAAGTATGGTTTTTGAGATGTTTTGCAAAAAACTGAAATTTGGAAAAAATCCTTATGTGACATTTAAGAATGGTAACTGTTAGATTCATGGATTATATATAATTTTGGAATAATATGTTAAATTATTTATTTAAATAATTGTGAAAAGATTTTGATTGACACATGGCATCATATTCTGTGAGACTGCCATAGAATGCTGAGACAGATCACATGGGATGATGCAAACTCTGCTGAGGTTGCATCATGCTGTGAGGCACCAGATTATAACTTCCAACCAATACTGTATATAAATGGGCCAGGAGACAGGTCACAGGGGGACTGGTGTGGGTTGGTCTGGTTGGATTCGTGTGGATCAGTGTCGGCTGAACGGTTTGTGGTATGGATTGAATTGAAGTTGTAAGCTGAAGTACTACATATGGAGAAGTTGATGGGAGTTGGTGAGGAGAGTTTATAAATATTTGTACATATTGCAACTCAAGATAAAGAACCTCCAAGGTCTTGGATGAAATCAACTGTGTCTGTGAGTTGTTTTTCAGGGTGGAAAGTGGTCAGTGCATTGCCAATACCTACATCTGGATCTTTTCACTTCCATACTCTGCTGAGTTATTGTTGAGCTGCATCTGAGAGCATTGTCCTTGGATTGCACTGAAAGTTGACTCCTGAAATGGCAGTGAGTTCATTAGAAAGCCAACATAATACGTATGGTTTTTGAGATTTTGAGGTTTGAAATAAGATGAGTAAACAAAGAATTTTGAAAAAGGGAGAGGGATGATGGTGAGGAAAATGGAATAATATGATAGGTGATTATAGCTGTCACTCTGTTCCATAACTGTCACTCTGTTCCATGTGCAGATATGATTATTTTGCTGTAGGTGGGTTGTTTCATGCAATTGTATGATTTTAGTAAGATAGACAAATTAAACTGTTTAAATTTGAGAAGAATTGGGTAGCAGATTACTAGGAGAAATAGCAGTTTTAGAATTCTGAAGACTAGAATTAGATAACATGTAGAACTGCATAAGGAGATAGATAGATAGATAGATAGATAGATAGATAGATAGATAGATAGATATAGATATAGATATGAATAATTTGATAATTACAACCATTAACGTGTAAGTTGGAAGCCACTTATCTCTCTTTTTGTTTTTTTGGTATTTTGTTAATTTGTGTAGTCTGTAGATGTAGTTTTGATATATGTCTTTTTTGTAGTTTTACTCTATATGTTGTTTTATATATTAAAATGTATGTGTTAATACTAATGTTGTTTTTTTAAAGTAAAGCTTTTTAAAAACTGGTCAAACAGACCTTTCGATGAGAGGTTCAGAGTTTGTGTAGCTTTGTGTGAGAAAAGGTCAAGAGGAATAGCATAGAGGGCGGATGCTATGTGCATATTGTTGTACTTTCCTGTTATTGAAAAGGTAGGGCTGTGGATCGTATTTTCTGTTTCTCTGTGTTTCTGCCTAGTTCAACAGATGGCCATAGAGGGAGAAACTTGGAGGAATAATATGAAGTCAAAGGCTTTCATGGCCTGCATCCATGGTTTTTTGTGGGTTTTTCGGGATATGTGGCTATGTTCTAGAATATTTTCTTCCTGACGCTTCGCCAGCATCTGTGGCTGGCATCTTCAGAGAAAGATGCCAGCCACAGATGCTGGCAAAACGTCAGGAAGAAAATCTAGAACATGGCCAAATAGCTTGAAAAACCCACAAAAAACCTTGGAGGAATAACTTTTTTTTCACGTTTCAAAGGTGGTGGATGGTCATTTTCCCAGATTTTTGTCTCTTTTTAGGAAGAGTGTAGGAAATAAGAAAGGTGTCCCTTGACATAGAAGAATGTTTCTTGAAAGCAGTGCTCAGAATAAATGGTTTTGTTTGTGTCTCTTTCTTCAGAAGACAGTCCCATAGCAGGTGCTTTTAGATAGAAATGTAAGGTGGTTATGATAAGACAAAAACTGTAGTGCCACTGAAAATGTGGCTTATGTCTGATGGTTATAATGTTGGACTTAAGCCTGGCTGATCCATGTTCAGGTATTGACTGGGTCAAGGTACTTACTGGGTGGCCCTGGGGTGACATTGTTGTTGTGAGGATAAAGTTGAATGAGAGTCCTCTATATGGCCTTGAGTTCATTGGAGGAAAAGCAAGATATAGCATTACTATGAATAAATAAATGCCTTTCTGCTAATAATTTGACCATTAGTTGAAAAGAAAACATCATTGTCAGCTACGTGCTGTAAATTGAATTGAAAACCATGTGGTAATTTCCGCCACTTTGAAGACTCATGTTCAGAACTGAAAGTGAACAAAGCTGGGAGCTCTTTCTTAGAAAGTATATTTATCAACATCAGTTGAATTAAGAATCACTCCCTTTTCACTGAATATTGTGTGGAGAGCTAGAAATTTCTAATGTGATCACCTTGGATTCTTTGAGGTTGTATGGAAACCCTGGTAAACCACAACAATTACAGTCGTGCTTGTGGCAAACACAATACTGTATCTACTCTTGTGCACATACAATATTAAAAACAAAGATTTACTCAGAACTTGAATTCTTGCTTGTTCTTGTGCAGCTTACTGGGCTAGTAATTGTGTTGGGCCTCTTGCATGAAAGGAGAGATTTCTTCTCATTTGTCACTATAAACATATCTGGTTTGCTCTGTTTTGTTTCATAGACCCATTGCTCTGCTTTGTTTCACAGACCCATTGAATCAATTGCTGAATGGTAAGCCAAAATCTATGTGAATCACATAGATTCAGTGAGACTGAGAGGCAGTACAGACTGGCACTTAGTGCCGACCTGACTGTGGTGTAGGGCTGAACTAGGGCCGAGCATCCATGTGCCCCCAGCCCTACTTCTGCCACTCGGCTGCCATCATCCATATGGCACATGACATGATGGCATCTGTGGCATGCAGCACCCAAATGGCGCTGGCTGGAAGGAGCATCATCATGGCATGTGAGTACACCAATGATGCCCCTTTCAGGAAGCTGCTCAAGCAGCTTCTTTTCGGGCATGGGTCAGGGCCTCAGAGTGCAGCTGCTGCGGCACCGATCTGGGGCATACAGGGGCGGCGTTTAGCCACCCATCTGTATAGCCCCTTAGTCTAGTGGAGAGTATCAACTGGATGTTTCAATTTTGTTGCTTTTTCTTCCAAATCCTGCCTGTATCCTTTTCCCATTCTTTCTTCCTATCAGGCTGCATGGTATTTTTTCTTCTTTTCACATGAACAATGCTTTGTGTTGGATTTTCCCCATTGACCAAAGCATGGCTGTGTGTATTTTTCAGGAGCTGGTTTTTTTTAAACGACTAATATATTTTTAAAATGCATACATAGCTTCTTGCATATTTTATTTTATGCAGCATATCACAAACCTCACCAATATGTACATTTCTGAGCATGGTGTGTTCTGTCTCATAATGAATCTAGGGAGGTGCAAACTGGACCCTTTAGTCAAGACTCTATACTCTAGTGAAATTATTTTCCATTCCAGGTCTTTTCTAGTGAATTGTCAAGTTTCCACACCAACACAAGAAATGGTTTTTAATCTGAAAATTTAAAGAACATACAAATTTTCCAACCCTCTAAACCACCCCCTAGTCTTCTCAGAGAACTATTTTGCAAGCAATCCCACTCTCACTAAAAGAAAACCACTCTCAGATTTCTCTTGAGTTCAAGACTGACCATCAACACCCAGGATAGGAGGGCAAACAGCCTCCTGTGTACCACTGATTTATTAGAGGTGGCAAGGATTTGGGCATATGACATAAATGCATTCCTAGGCACCAAAGATACATTTATGCTACAAAACTATGAATCATTTTTGTACCACTTCACTTGTCAAGACTTTCCCCACAGCACATTGGGAATTGTAGTGTGAGTTAAACATTAGTGTTGTTAGCAGAAAGCAAGCCTTTGTGTATTGAATATTTGTCAGCAACTTTGGAAATATCTCTGCTGTTCTCCTTAATCTCTTTCACTTGTTCATGCTGTTTGTGCACAGGGAAAGAGAGATAATAATGGACTTGCTGTAGTACTTGGTGTTCCCATAATAAACGACAGACTCCTCACATAAATTGTTTGAACACGAAGCACTGCTCTTATTTCTTAATGATAAGAACCCAGGAAGTGCCCTTTACATGAAAGAAAGGAATGATCACAGCACAGTTTCTCTTCCTTTATTCCCCCCCCCCTTTTTTTCTCTCAATAATACAATCAACAAGGCTGTGGTAACAGCTGTAGTAGCAGCAAAACAACAGCAATAACAACAACATGTCTTCAGATATACAATCATATTTAGATTGGAACTCTGCATGTTTATCTGGGTGAAATTTCCATTGAACTCAAAGAGACTCCATCTTAGTGGATATGTGCTACATTGCACTATTGCTGTAGTTCCAACACTTGTGGTATACCAATGGCTGCATCTGCACTGGAGAAATAATGCAGTTTGACACCACTTCAACTGCCTTGGTTCAATATTGTGGAATTCTGGGATTTGAACTTTTGTGAAATATTTAGCCTTCTTTGGAGATTATCGCATGAGGGTCAACTGGAAGAACAGAAGTCTGATTGTGACTAAGAGAAATGATTACTACCTCACGATGTCAGTGTCAGTCCATTGCCAGCCCATCATGGTTGGGGGTTTGTAGCACCATAACTCACTCGCAGTAGAGAATTGGGAATAACCACTGATATTGCAGTAATAGCAGAAGTTGTGTGTGTGCAGAAGATAATTGCACAGCTGTAGTGACAATGATAATCTCTCTAGTTCTGTAATATGTCATGGACATCATCACCAAACTTCCAGCTATTATTGTGCATGGCTCGTACTGTGTGCCATCATTCATGTTATCTCATTGGACTTTATCTCATGTCTCGCTGCACAAATCCTGGAAGTGTACAGGCAAGTAAGGAGTTAAAAGGGAAAAAGCTAGAGACCTAAATCCTTCAAAGCCTTCTTTAAGCTTTTCAATCTTGGGAAAATCATAACATGCAAAGTGGCAATATAAGGAAGTCAAACAGGGAAACACAGAAAGCAACCATGTCTGCATGTGCGAAAAGGTTAATATCACTCCTTGTGCGGAAAACCTCCTCTTTACACCTCCGTTGTAAATGAATGGCTGTCTTGGATTTGAAAGGTAATGCCTAAAAAGTCATTTCAGTGGTGTTATTAGCTTGCATTAATGAAGTTGCGTGAATGCTCCATGAGTTACATTATTGCTGCGCAATAGTACAGTCCATGCAATAACATCCACTGTCAGACAGCTCTGGTGCAACAACAATCCCAGGATTCTATAGCATTGAACCATGACAGTTAAAGCAGTGTCAAGCTGCATTATTTCTGCAGTGCAGATGCAGCCAATGAGTGCTCATGAGTGTACAACCCCAAAAATACCATGTTGACTATTAGAAGTTTAGAAGATGGAATGTACTTTATCATTTTGCAGCCCTTGGGCCACACGTGGCTACTATAACCCACTTTTGTGACCCATGAAGCTCCCACTAGTCTCTAAAATGCCTGCCAACCCTCAATTTAAAAAATATGGGTTTTTTTGGGTCCAACAATCATTCCAAAGGCCTTCCAAACGCTTGAAAATATGCAAATATACCCCCATACAACCCATACACAAACACTTTGGAACCTTCTACTTACTAATCTCACCTCCTGAGTTTTCCTTTGCAGTTGTTCTCAAAATGGCAAAAAGAAATGATGCAATGTCACTTCCTGCCACCATTTTGGGGACTTCAGAGGAACATGGAGTTATTTGGACTTGGTGTTAACCCAGATGCATGCACATGGCAGGGATGAGGGAAAAATTGGTCCTTGCCCGGTCCCCAATTGTTCACTTGTAGTTTGTAGATAATCACCTTTATGGATTTTGTCTCATCCCTAGAACTTTACTTATGGTAATCTTATTGTTGTGTATCTTTATAAAGATAATTGCACCTTTACTCTACCAGAAATATTATGCATGACCAATGAAATAACAAGAATACATCTCTTATCACTGATACTATTTGGAATCCATGACAATCCTGAAAAGTACCAAACCCTTTTAAGAGGAAACTGGTTTGTTTTCTACTCAAAGCATTTATCTCTGTTTCCTGTTCCTATTTTTCTATTCATTCCACAGTGGCTTTCACACTGACTGGCATAATTCATTTTGTTGTTGGAAGATTTCTCAGTAGACCAATCAGAAAGCACCCAATTACTGAGATGGATTCTTAGAAAATACACTTTTGGATGCTTTTTTCTGGAGTCAAGATTTTTAGAACATGTTAACATCCCAGATGCATTCTTCATCAATTATAAATCTGTACTTGGTGTTTACAAAGGTTTCTTGTTTGTCATGAAATATTCATTTTTGAGCTCTGCATCTGCTGTCCTGTTGTCATCAACTGTTCACTCAGAGGAAATGAAATACTCTGAAACAACCTTTTGGCAGTATGGCTCAGCCTTTGGAGGTAGCCAGTCTTGAAAGCAAGTGAAGCAGCACAAGATAGTACTGATGTAAGACACATCACAAGAAATCACGACAGGGGTGATGCAGGCAGTTCACAGAAGGTGGTCAAGCTGCAGAATTTTCTTTACCATCTTGAGACAGTTTTTAAAAAACCAGCTAAAGAAGACCAGGATAATTGTAATGAAATGTGGTGTTTCTAAACCATCAGAAGACTTTGCAACAACTCTTTAGAATCATTCCCTCTTGAAGACTGCATGCAGAAAGTTCCTGACCATTGGTGCATTTGTCTCTAATGAATCACACTAAGATTCCAGCAGGTACCTGTATGTACTGCAGTCCAAACACAGGCAGGCAAATATGTTGTTGGGGTATGCAGATTTTAACCCTCATAGTTAAGCCAGCACCTGGAGACATATGCAGGATATAGCAGCAGTAGAGATCATTCATGGGGTTCAGTGAGAGAGCATGATAGCATTTCTGTATAACTTATGCTTTGTTGACTTGGGTAGGAAGAGTGATGAAAGGGAATTTTCTCTCACTGGAACAATATGCCCTATACTACTACTCCAAGGGCATCTATGTTTGGCTAAGAAGAACCTGTCCATCACTGCAAATGACTGCTTGCAGAGTGTGAAGATGGTTTCCAGATGCATGTAGATAATGTCACAATGCAAATGTCCCAGGTTGTCAACAGGATCTTCTGATCCTGCTTCATTATTTGTATAGAAGTGAAACTGTGTGCATGGGCACACACATTTGTTTTCCTTTCTCATGCCTGGAACAATTTAGTTGAAGAATAGTAGCACAAGCTATCACCTTTCCCTCTGTTCAGTCTTCCTGTCTTTCTACTAAAAGCCATAAACATATATTATTAAAAAAAGTTAAAAATAAATTATGCAATAACACCATTAAAATCATCAGTATAATTAAAATCACTATGACATCCAAACAGTTTAAAAGGGCAATTTGAAGAGATGTGTCATCACACTGTTCCTAAAAGGGTCAGAGGTTCCCCTTAGTAAAATAAAATGATTCAGCTGTCTATGGGTTTACAGATATCATAGATGGGCTACATCATAGAATCTGCACCAACACGATTAGTATGTCCCTCCCCAAAGAAATAATCAAGCATATAGGACAGTATATATCCTGTCATAAGAGGCAGGTTCACAAAACACAGTGGGATCATTCAGGGGGGAAAATATCTGGTTCGCCCTTGAGTACACCTCCACCTGTTGTCAACATGGTGGCATTTATCTCTGGTGTCCAAATGAAGGATAGGAAAAGACTGAGAATTTTATGTTCAGACTCATGCTTCCTAAAAATGTGTTTACATCTGAGCAAATTATTTTATTTGTACTATATATTTCCTATTATTTGCAGTGTTGTTGATAAACCATCCATATTCCCTCCCTCCCTAAGGGTATACAGTCCGCCCTTCCTTTACGTGGGGATCCGTCCTCCCCTGCATAAAGGGAATTCTGTGTATGCTTGAGCCCCATTTAAATGAATGGGGCTCGTGCACCACAGGCATGTGCGCCACTACCCCTTATGGGGCGTGCCGTCCCTTTTCCCAGTGCGGCTTTTAGTGTATACTGAAAGCTGCGTAAGGCACTCCCATGTATGATGCGGGTGCACTGTATATCACAATTTTCTAATTGTCTAAACACCTGAATCTTTATAACATTAACATCTGAGCTGCCATTAGCTTAAAGTGCAGGTATTAATTGAAAGTTGACGCATATCTAGTCTTGGGAGTTTTCTGTCTTTCCTGTTATAACAAGACTTTTACGTGTCCAGTATTAAAACCAGAGTGAGACAAGTGGAGAAGTCAGTCTGGTCTTTAATATTGTGAGTCCTTTCTGAGTGAGGCCTGTGTATATCCTCAGGGAGTTCATGGCCTAACATAATGATTTTAATTAGAAGGCTTTTTATACAATAGCTTTCTACCTCATTTGTCCCTGAGGAACAATTTTGGGATGAGTGTGTGTTGTATAGCAGGCGGGTGGATTTTGCAAAAATGACCTACTTAGCCTTTTGGAAGCAAGCAGTGAGTGTCATCAGACAACAGAGGAGTGGTTCACATACGCTAGCCAGAAAATATTGTATGAGGGCAGTGAAGACCTGTGGCTTTGCCTCACCCTTCTATTACAGCTGCTTGTTTAATATTTCTTGGAGGAAGTGTTAGCACATAAACACTTTGCAGAGGTTGATGTCACAGAAGTGGAATGCTAAAGCACTTCTTAATGCTAGTACTCCATTTTCTTGCAGCTTCAGTTAGATATTGTTCTAATGTATGGAGAATTTCATTACAGATGGCTGTGCATTTTTCTGACATCTGTCTGGATGCACCCATCACTTCTTCATTGCCTGAAGCGTGTATTAAGCCACAAATGTCAATGGAATTAACATACTAACTTATTTGCAGGTAGCTTTTGGGAGTTTGGAAAGTGGGAAGAGAAGTGTTATTTTTCTAATCTGTAGTGCCAAATACATGGCTAGAAGTTAATGCTACTTGTGATGTTTTCCAGTGAATTACAAGACCTGCTCAGGTTCCATGGATGGTTGTGAAAGCTATGGGTTGATTTTGCTCTGGGTGTGTGTCTCTATTGGTTCCAAGATACCATGAAGACAATGAGGAATTGAGCCATGTTACACAGCTTCTTGAATATCTGTAAAAAAAACCACACATTTGCATACTTCTCACAGCTGAGCATGATGGTTTGGGGATTCTGGGAATTTTAGTCTTTAAAAGTGAGGTCTGTTAATGTCTGCTAACAGCTTCCTGTCCTCCAGAGGTGTGGCTGGAATTTCAGGTTCCCAGAACCATTCATATCACATATTTCTTTTTAAAATGAAAATATTCTATGGACAGATTTCTGCACAGACCCCCGCAGTAGGGTCAGGTAGATCCACATTGTTTCCTTTTTCTATTTTGTTTATACAGAACATGCCTTTGGTAGGCGCATGTCTGTGTATTTTAGAGAAGGAATGCTCACTGGCATTGTTCTCCACAGCTGCTTCTCACTGCTATAACTTAGCCTCACTGCAAAACACATTCTTGAATTGGGAGCAGCTTCCCCTCCCCCCCCATGTTCTCCTGACAATTGTTCTTATCTGTTTTGCATCTCATGGAGTGTCTCTATAGCAGATGATATGATGCAAAAAGACATTGGGAAGAAAAGGAGAGAAAATAATAAACACATGTTTGGAAGATATTAAACACAATGGCATAGATCCTTCACTGGGAGATTTATTGCAAAGTTCCACCATGGTGGACACATGATACATCTCGCCTCCTGCAGGATTCATGTTCTTTCTGCCAGCCAGCCCTCTACTCTACTCTCTCTACACTGAGAGAGAGCTGAGAAACACCTGGATATGTGATTATAGCCTGATGCACAAGGACAGAACCATCTTTGAGGACTTCTTGTGGATCTCTTTGTGATCCCAGAAGTGCATCCATATGTAGTCAGATAGCTGTTACCATTTATGCTCTCAGAGCAAATACATGTTCTAAGCACACATGCCTATATGGGATTTTGTGACTCTGGCAGTAGTGCATCTTAGCCAAACTGGAGCATGTAACACACATGTATATAAAGGGGAATTTTATTTGACACAGAAGAATAAAAGTTTACAGAAAAGCTGCATTGGGGAACAGCAAATATTAGGATAAAACTTCATAACTGGCAGTACAAGCAAAATACCAACTGAGCACAATTGCTTTAGAATGGGGAAACACTAACGCAAACAAGCAAATTCACCAGGCTGAGAAAGTTTAGGTTAAGACATCTAATCTTTAGGGATTGTGAGGAGAAGGAGGAGGAGGAGGGGGAGGGGGGGAGGAGAGATAAAGAAAGACGTTCAGAAAGGAAGGACAATACAATACCTTCCATAATACACACCCATCCAAAAAAAAAAAAAAGGAGGAGCCAGATTTGAAAAGCTGCAATGTGTAGGGAAAGTCCTCCCTGAAAAATATGACAAACGTTACCTCTCTTTGGTCCCATTGGACCTTCCTGGAAGAGACTGGGGAACATTACACTTCTGATTTGAGCAATGCAAAGAAGACAAGCTGATGCTTTCTAGGTCAGGCCAAGATTTTTGGAAGGAGGGGGGAAAAGAGGGGGTAGGAGGCAGACACAATCTTCTCAGACATCTTGGTTGATGTTTCAAGTAGGTCCCATTCCCAGAACAACTACCTTTGGCATCTAGGTCTTTTTTTTAAAAGTATCTGAGGTGGGAAAGACTCCTAAAATTTGCTTAATTCTGTGTATTTCATAGACTTGTATACAGGATATTCCATCATTTTTCTGTGAGAGGGAGTACTGCTATGTTTTGAACAAAAAGAAAGAGAAGTTGAGATGATCATCTTGTGCCCCCAAAATGACAGTTCCCATCTGTGTCATCTATTGTTTATAATACCTTGTTTGACAACTGCAGGACGTCACACTGGGAGATAAAGTCAGGAGGTGGGTACGTAAATGATATTTCAATAACTTAATCAATATTCTTGATACACTTCATGGTGTTAAATAATAATGGAGCCACGTTCTTTCAAAATGGGTATGAACTCTTGGATTTGACTAGATGTGTTTTCCAGCTAACCCTTCAGTGTCCTCAGCGAGACAGTAAAAAAAGGGTTCAGTTTTAGAGCACATAAACATATATACACGTGCACATAAGTGTTTTGGCTGGGGTGTTGTACCAATTTGACCATCTGGGCTATATAACCAGACTCATCTTAGCTGTCCCCCTCATTGTCCCTTGGCCAGTAAATGGGGTGAGGAGGCAAAATGAAAAAGTTAGGGTTTTGGGGGAGGTGTGGTCATTGAGTGAGAGAGGAAAATAATTCTGATCTTCAGAATGACAAAAATAGAAGACATATGCTGACATCACCTGGACTTGCCTGTATATAGCATGAACAGGATACTGGTCAGCATATCATTAAAATATCTTTGATAACCAGATCCCAAACATCCATGTAATGCTGTTGAGATGCAGGGCCTGGAAGCGTGATGTTTATGGCTTAGATGTTCCAGACTCTCTTCCCCAGAAGACCTTCTGCCAGCAAGCAAAGATCCTTGTATTCAGCAATATATTAACAAATGTGCTGAACTCTGTTTTTAAAACCCATTATTATTATTTAGATGTGTTTGAAAGTTTTTTTAAAAAGTGTTTTTGAAAAACAACACCATACCTTCCAATAGTTTTTTGTAGGTTGTTCAGGTTATGTGGCCATGTTCTAGAAGAGTTTATTCCTGACGTTTCACCAGGATCTATGGCTGGCATCTTCAGAGAATGGTATGATATTCTTCTGGAATGCCAGAGAGAGTTGGGAATTGGGGGCATTGCATTGCAGTGGTTCTGTTCGTAGCTCTCAGACAGGTTCCAGATGGTGATGCTGGGAGACAGTTACTCCCCTAAAAGGGAGTTAAAATCTGGCTTTCCTCAGGGCACCATTCTGTCTCCCATGCTTTTCAACATTTACATGAAGCCGATGGGTGAGATCATTCGGAGACATGGGGCAGGGTGTTACCAGTATGCTGATGACACCCAAATATGTTTCTATGTCTCCAACTGCTGCAGTAACTAAGGATGGCATCTCTCCTCTGAATGACTGTCTTGGGTTGGTAATGGACTGGATGAGGGAAAACACACTCAGGTTGAATCCAGGAAAAATGGAAGTACTGGAGATAGGAAACCCTGGCCCGGGGAAGAAGTTTTGTCAACTGGTCCTGGACAGGGTAACACTTCCCCTAAAGGATTGTGTTCACAGTTTCAGAGTGCTCCTGGACTCCTCCCTCCAGTTGTCATCTCAAGTGGAGGCAACAGCCAGGAGTCCCTGTTACCAACTTTGGTTGATACGCCAGCTGTGCCCCTACCTGGACAGGAAGACCTTGAAGCATTGGTACATGTGCTGATAACCTCTTGTTTTGATTTCTGCAAGGCGCTCTACATGGGGCTACCCTTGTGCCAAGTTTGGAAGCTTCAGTTGATCCAAAATATGGCAGCCAGACTGGTCACTGGTACATCGAGGTTTGATCATATAATATAGGTATTAAAAAATCAGCACTGGCTGCTGATCAGCTTCCGGGCGCAGTACAAGGTGCTGGTTATCACCTTTAAAGTCCTACATGGCTTGGGCCCAGGCTACTTGTGGGAATGCCTCTCCCTATATAGTCCGTCCCGCACACTCAGACCATCTGGTAAGCACTTACTACCGACACATAAGACCAGATTGGTGTCTATTTCCTAGAGGACCTTTGTCTCGATCGTTGTAAAATTATGGGATGACCTGTTGGAGGAGATCCATTGTATTACTACTTTAGATGCTTTTAAGAAAGCTATTAAAATAAATCTCTTCCGGTGGGCCTTTCTCATCTGATTCTGTATAAGCAGTCTACCCACGTAGCCTAACCTATCACTGCCATTGGTCCCTGTCCTCTTCTTTAGAAGAAGATATCTTCTTGCCAAATTTTACCTGTATTTTAAGGAATTAGCTTGGAATGTTTTTTAATGTAGTTTATTGTTTAATCTTTTTTAAACATAGTTTATTGTTTACTCTCTTTTTATGTATTGTTTATGTTTTTATAATTGGGTGAAGGGTTGGAATATGGGGTTGTTTCTTTGTTTGATTGTAATTTTAACTGTATCATGTTTTATCCTTATACTGTTGGAATCCGCTTTGATTCCTTGGGAAAAAGCGTAATATAAATAAATAATAATAATAATAATAATAATAATAATAATTATTAATTATATACCCAACTCTCTTCTATGCCAGCATTCTCTGAAGATGCCAGTCACAGATGCTGATGAAACGTCAGGAATAAACTCTTTTAGAACATGGCCACATAGCCTGAAAAACCCACAAAAAACTATGGCTTATGAAGTTGTATTGGTGCAGCTTAGTTACATTCCTCTAACTACTTTACCAAAACAGCCCTGTTTTTAGATTTCTATAACAAATAATTTTGATTCATCTTCTGTGACAGAAAATTAAAGTCATGAATATCAGTGAGTTAAATGCTGCACCACCCAAACTAGAACACCTCCATGTTTTTTAAGGCCCAAGTAGAAAGCATGAGTGTGGCTTTGATATTTTCTTTTTCTTTTTAAAAAGTATTTGCAGAAAGAAGCTTTAAAGAGCTGCCACTTTATTATTCAAAAGAAGCTTGCCAGAAAGAATTATGCTGGATTTTGTCCAATAAATAAATTTTACAGACTTTTAAAAGAGATCACTTTGAGATGAATGGAAATATTCCGGGAATTAAAAGCTAGTCTATTCAGCTATCAATTATATTGTCACTTTAATGCCATGTGCTTTATGTTAATGATGCATACAAATAAAAAGGGAACTGTACAAGGAAATGATTTGTCTTAACCATCATACTGGTGTGAGGCCAGAGTGTTTTAAAAACAAGATCACTGTTACCCCTCAGAGTCTGCACCATGAGTAATGGTATATGGAGACATATTTTAGAGTAGAGTAGCTTCTATTCTTGCTCTTATGCAGTAGTCCACTCATGGGTTTCACACTACACACCACTAAAGAGGTCTGGCCCAAGTCACTTTGCCTCCTGAGGCTAACATGAGATGGAGCTTCCAGTGTCAGTATGTTGAGCTGATTGTGTGAAAGGAGTTCCCATAAACATATAGCCACATATGGGTATGGATCTTTTTCCTGTGGTTGGCTTGAGTGCCCAAAGGTTAACAATTTGGCCAGAGGTACTCTCACATTGGGGCATGTGGCTTTCGCATTTAGTTTTGTTCCCTCCTCATGAATGTTAGGCACCCATGAAGAAGAGTAAAAAAAAAATCACACTATACCATGGAGAGTCTTGATCTCTATTGCAAGGCAACCCAATGAGCAGGGCATGCTGTCCCATCTCTACATCTATTGCAGCAGTAGGCAACAGCTGCTTAGATTGCTTAGAATAATAATACTTGCCACTATTCTACATCACTACTTAGTTACCATAAGTATCTTAAGTAACCTCTTCTCCCCCCATCCCAAACTTGACAGAAACACCACTTACCTTGCTCTGATCTCTGTCAGAATTACCCTACTTCTCTCATTGCAACTGATGTCTGGTAAAGTAGGTTTGGGGAAGGAGTTATGATTGTGTCAATAGTTTCACAGTCACGAACAAGTAGTGCTTGTGCATGTAACTCCTGAAGCCCATCATCAGTCTCCCAAGGTGCCTCCCTCATCCAATTAAAAACAAATTGGCAATGTTTAGGCACCTTTTCACCTGAAAGAAGAGTCAAGAGAGAGGTCTTTTGAAATGGAATGGGGGATGAAGGGAGTATGTAGACACGCAAATTAGCTTTTGTGTGAGGATACAGTAATATTAATGTTTACGTGACATAGCCTTTAGGCACACTGGGAGCAGCAAACATTGCTTTCCCAGAGCTTGGAAACATTACTTTCTGACTTCTTGTTGTTGCTGTGTGCCTTCAAGTCATTTCCGACAGATGGCAACCCTAAAGTGAACCTATCATGGGGTGTTCTTGACAAGATTTGTTCAGAGGAAGTTTGCCCTTGTCTTTCCCTGAGGCTGGGAGCATGTGACTTGCCCAAGGATACCCAGAAGGTCTCATGACTGAGCAGGGAATAAAACCCTGGTCTCCAAACCACTCAAACCACTACACCACAAGGATTACAGCTCCTGTAATCCCTAATGGTCACACTGATGGAAGATTCTAGGAGTAGTTCTCCAAAAGGTAGAGAAGTTTGTTCCTCATTTCAGAAACTTGCTTACCCCTTGCCACTACTCTAGTCATATAATGAGGTCACTGACCGGCCCAAATCTCGCTGTCCCTTCTCTATTGAGAGGAAGACTAATCTTAGCAGAAGAAAAAACAGGTCATTTTATTCAGTCAGAGTGAGAGTACTTGCCCAGCCAAGCTTCAAGGTCAAGTCTTCCCTTGGGCCTCCTCTATCTATATGAATTAAATGGCTTCTGCAGGAATATGAAACACTGTAAATACATCATTGTTAGTGCATGTTCTCAGCAAGGTTTTAGGAGCATTGAACATGCAGCTACTTGTAATGAGACTCGGTTCCCAGTCATTTCACCACAATAGCTACTTAGCCTCAATTACAGCCATGGCTTCTCATTATTCCTTAGGTTACTGAGTTATTACCTTCTAGGAGAACAATTATTTATTTTTTACCACCTTGCATAGGAGAGGCTTGTCACAAAATTTTGAAGCATCCATTTTCATTTTCAAAGCAGGGGAGGCCTAGCAAAGGAACCTTGGACCCTTTGACACTACATAATTGTAACCCTGGAGTTCACTTTAGCTGTCATGACACTATGCTATTGAATCTTTTAGGAAGGGACCAGAGAACTCCTTTTGTGCCTCACAAAAGTACAATCTCCAGGATTCCATGGGATGTTGTCATGGCAATTAACATGAAATTATAGTGTTATAAATGTGTAGTGTGAAAGGGCCCCATGTCCCTGTCAATTTTCATGACTCTGTTCATCAGCATTTCACATGACTCAGGGGTGATTTGACACAGGAACCGTGGCTCAGGCTTATGATCACTCTTTTTTTCCTGCCTTTGGTTGCATCAACACTGCAAAAATAATGTTGTTTGAAACCACTTTAAGTTCTGTAGCTCCATCCTATGGAATTCTGAGTTCGGTAGTTTTACAAGGTCTTTAGCCTTCTCTGGCAAAGAGTGCTGGTGCCTCACAAAACTACAAATCCCAGGATTGTGTAAAATGGAGCCATGACAGTGGTATCAAACTGCATGATTTCTACAGTGTAGAAGCACCCTTTGTGATCTCTTGCCATCTCATGTCCTGAATCTATTTTCAGTCTTCTCTGTCCTTTAGCCATGAATACCTGGGCAATAGATGGACATAGTAGTATTGTGATATTGTTATTTTATTGAATATGTTGTAATGTGTATGCTTTTTATGCTGTGATCCTGCCTCAATCTGCAGGGAGAGGCGGGAAAATATAAATAAACATTTTATTTATTTATTATTTATAATCCAGGGTATATTAAACTCTTTCATCAGAGCTTAGAAAAATGACTTTTGGGAGCTGCAGTGAGTAGAATCCATCTTGCCTAGAAAATTTTGGAATTTGCAATAAATAAAATCTCTTGTTTCCCAGTGAAAGCTATGAAACTTAAGTATAAACAATTAACTTTGAATGACCTTAAATGCGCTTAATTGCTCATGTAGGAGATCTCCTGACCTGAGACAGCAAGGCAGGGCTGCTCAGTTCTAATGCACATGTCTGAGATGAAATATTTTCCACTCAGGAATAAATCACCAAAGCTTTCATGTGGGGAATTCTCCCTCTGTACTGTTACTTGTGTGAAAATTGCTTCCCATGTGGAAAAAAAAAATAATCATGTGAAAAATGAGACTTCCAACTGTGTGTTTTCTCTGATGTGGTACATTTTGCATATAAGGCACACTTTCCCCATCCATGCCCTGTTGAACAATTTTGCTCCTGGTGTGAAAACTGGCAGAGTCACTGCTTGAGACCTGTCACATCCCAGTGAAGTATGTTTGTGTTAAGGATGAGTGGGAATTTTGCTTGCCTCATTTTTATGAGAACTTTCCCAAGTTCTCTTTACACATTTGACAGAAAGAACTTTGCTGTTGCTTTTTAAACCAAACCCCAAATTGTCAGGCATGGGCCTACTGCTGTTTAATTCCTCGTAGCCAATGTATATTCAACAATGTTTGCACAAAGTATCTAGTTTTTTTACTCTTTTATATATTACCTGTGCCATCTAGAAGGAACTGCACTAGTTTATTTATCATCAAAAATGCAGCTATTGGAGGAGAGGGCCAAAATGAAGGTATTTGCCCCTCCAGACAAAAATCCTGTTTCACCAAATGAATATTTCTTTCTGTTCCCAAATTTCTAGCATTGCAGAGAGTGAGGAATTGACAATTGTTTATAACTAGAATTCTAATCTCTGCTGTGTTTGCATTTACTTGGTAACATTTCCTGTTCCTTTTCTTTGGATGCCTAAACTATATTTTTAAATAGTTGGCTGATGTTTTAACTTTCTGCAGTGCTAGAAATTTGAGGACTGAAGGAAAACCATGGATGGTCTATAACCCTCCTCATTACTAACCCATCACTGTCACTAATAGTATTGTGACATTGACAAATACACAAAAAATTTCGCTGATTCCCTATACCTCAGATTATCATAATTATCATTAAGTGAGCTATTCTTCTGGAGTCCCCTGCTCTCAGTCATAGTGTGGCAGACTACATGGCTGCCACACACATTGCACACAGATGCTTTGGGTGGATGCACAGAAGCAATCACTCAATCAATCCCTTGTCCTTTCCCATTTCCTCTCCCTCAAACCATTACTCTAAATCTCATGACTGAACAAAAGGCATGCAATGAAATGCCTCCTCATCTAGACTCTCTTCCAGATTTCATAACATTAGATTTCAGTCTAAGTGCATGCCCTGTGCCATTGCTTGGAGCAGCCAGCAAGTCAGTTCTCTCCCAAATAGTCCTAGTTATTTACTTACAACTGTTAAAACAATGATAGTTAAAAATTAACAGCATACAAAAGTTAAAAAGCAATTAAGCCAGCATAAATTTTGAAACCAGTTAAAAACTGGTTAAAAAAATAAAACAACAACAAATAAATATGACTGGTGGATGTTGATGAAGGGGCGGCATTCTTAAATGTAATAATAATAATAATAATAATAATAATAATAATAATAATAATATATTTGTACCTTGCCTCTCCCTGCGGATCGAGGCAGCTTACATACATAAAACATGTTACATAATACACAGAGTTCATAAAGAAACATAACATGGGACATGATAAGGGCAAAACACATATTAGGGTTCTAAAAACAGGTGCAACAGTCAGCAAGGGAAGGCCAGCCAGAAGAGATCTGTCTTGATGGCTTTTTAAAAAACAACTATTAAGGTTCGTAATTTGACTGATCTCCTCCGACAGGCAATTCCATAGGTTAGGAGTGGCCGATGAGAAGGTCCTCTGGGAAACTGTAGCCAATGTTGTTTTAATAGGATTTAATAGGTTCTTCCCAGAGGACCTGAGCATGTGGGGTGGATTATAAGGAGGAAGGCGTTCCCTTAGGTATGCTGGACCCAAGCCATGTAGAGCTTTAAAGGTAATGACCAACATCTTGTATTTTGAAGAAAAATGTTATAGGTCTTTCCAGGAGACCTCATGCATAAGGACACTTCTTCTAATGAGGACAAATACTGAAACAGCCCATATGAAACCGATGCATCATTTTATAACACCTCTTTCTAAGCATTTATTTCCCCTGCCCTTCAGAGAATAGCTCATCTCTACAAAAGCAATTTAAGATCCAGACTGCAGTTCTAATTAAAAATATGACGCATCCTCCCTCACCTCCTCCATAGGTTTGGTCGTTCCTATGATTTCTCCCAAAGGATGGCTTTCTCTTTTAAAGCTTGTCCTAGGCAGAGGCTCTCAGCATCTTTACATATGCAGATCATCAAGTTAATCAACAAAGGCAGGTTAGGCAAGAGCAAATATGCATCTCACTAGTCTGGGTTTGCAGGTGCTAATATTTAGTGGAATTGCGTATGATGATGTTTTAAGATACTAAACTGTAATGGGCAACGTCTGTGCTGTTAACATTTTGAGACTGCACTCTTATGGTCTGTGCAAGAGTAAAGACAGAGGTCCACTCTTAAAGAGGTAGAATTGACTTCAGATTACCTCACCTTTAGCTTCTCTTGACCCCCTTCAGACATTTTCTTTCAGGAGAAACTTCAAATTTTTTGTTTGAGTGAAATCTGCTGACAACCAAGGGGTCAATGTGAAAAATCAAAACTTTCTTGGGTTCTCCCAAAATTGAGTGTATGTTTAGCTTGAAACAGAATTTTCAAAGTACCTTTGCATTTTTCTTTCTGTGAAATTTCAGTGACATTTTTACTTTTCGAAACAACCCTCTTGCATTAAATGACCTGACAGCTTTCTTCAAGGCCAAATAATAATAATAATAATAATAATAATAATAATAATAATAATAATAATATCAAGGTTACATGATGATGATTATTACTATGATGATAAAAGTAATAGCAGCATTAAGAACTCTCTCTCTCTCTCTCTCTCTCTCTCTCTCTATATATATATATATATATCTTATACCACTTTCTTTTTTGTTTCTATTAGCATGAATTTTCAATAGTGTTTTTAATAACAGCAGAAGTAAGTATCAGCATAAGCATATACAAACATCTATAATCATAAAATACCTGGAAATGAGACATAAAAGAAATGCAGATAGAAATACTGTATTAGAGACCTTAGCATCATAAAAGGCCCTTGTACATTTGGAAATAATTGGGTTTCTGTACAAAAATTAATAAAAAGGCATCTAGTTATTCACAAATGTATTCCACTATCGTCTTTTTCCTTTTCACACAGACATAATTAGTTAGTTTTTCCATAAGGGTTATTTTCCACATCATTTCAAACCATTCAATCTAACTTGGAACTTTTGTTTACCTCTAATATTCAGCCTAGAAACTTGAGTAGTGGTAACTATATATATAAAAAAACACTATCTATTTTGCTATTGCTGGATTGTTATGCCAATAAGAATGAATCTTGCATATTATGGATGAAGAAAACTACATATGTTTATGTTTCAGTGGGGGGGGGGGGGGGTGCCATTATGTATTTTGTTTTTCATGACTTATAAATCTAGTATCCTTTTAACATATCTGGTTGTTAAATTAGTAATAGCTCATAGCCCTGCTGTCCATGCTTATGACTGTTTATAGGCTGTACCTCATTCTTGACAAATGATGTTTGCTTCAATAACAGTTATTTAGAAGAACTATGAATTATTCAAACTCATTTTTTCTACAAGGAAAAGAAACTCAAATGAGAATTTGCTTCTTGTCATCACAGTTGTTGGATTGTACAAATGTCGGTATAGCTGGGTGTTTCTTGCTCAGCTTTCTGAGTGTTTTCAAAGAATGTTGTAGAGCAGAGCAGCTGAAAACTGGATGAAAATGACAGAAATTGGAATGGTCGATGGAAGCAGTCTGGTCAATTTGCGCCTCCTTGCTAGGATCTGGATCAGAATGTTTTTGGACTAGAACTCCCAGACTTTCCAAGGCAGCATGATTATGCTGGCAGTTCTAGTTCAAAGAAGTTGGTTTTCAAAGCTCTGCTTAGTCCTTGGAAACATGCATATTAAAAACAAATGTTCCAGTTTCCCCCCAGTTTTGTCCTCAGCTTACTTCAATTGCTGCAAAAAGTGAGTTCAAAGGTGCAAAAGTAGCTTACACTCAGCGAACTGAGCAGAGGCAAGAGGGGACAGTCTTCCCCATTCCAGTAGGATCAGGAAAGAGAAAACTGCTATGGCCTCTCGTAGCTCATGTGCGCTTTCCTAATTAATAACTTTTGCCATCTTGACTTCACTCTAATGTTGCTTGGCCACATGTATCCTGGTTTTCATCTGTGAAATGTTCGTGGGTATGCATGAAACAGTGCCTTCTCAGTAGCTGCTTCCAACTTTTGGTACTTTTGGTACTCAGAGAGGCTAGGGTGGCTTCCTTTATGAAATGTTCCTGTTCTCAAAGGCTACTAGGAACAGATTATAAAGGCTTTCAATAGTGTTCTATTTTTTTTATTTCCATTTTTTGTCTTTTTAATGGTTTACTTAAAATGGTCTTAATTTTTAGACTGTTTGATCACATTTTAACAATTTTAAAATATGTTATGACTGTTTTTGTAAATGCTTTTGTCTGTATTTGTTTTAATATTTGTAAACTGTCTTCGTATTTAAAAAATGGCTGGAAATAAGTGAATTCACCATCACCATCCTTACAGCTCTCTTTTTTTAAAACGTATCAGCTGTGTCCTTTGGGGGCTGAAATGTCCAGAAATTAAATTACAATTAGGCCAGAAATTAAAAACAGCAAACAAGCCATTTTATTACATTAAAAAGCACAGAATGAAAAGGATCGAGTGGAACATGGCTGGCACCATCCAGAATGTGACCAGTGCCCATTTGCAAGCTGTCATCTGCCTTCCGAATGTATGTTGAACCCAAACATATGGTGAAAAAAGGCTAAAAGCATTCAGCAAAAAGTGTTTTATATATTCTGCAATTTATTATTGCACTGAAATATTTATACAACATGGTTTCTCCAGAACTGGGCAGATCGTGAAAGCAACTGCTTGCTTCTTCCCTTTCATGGAAGTGTATAGAAATTCAAATTTATAACCTAGGGGGCTATATTCTACAGCTTGTTTAGATAACTACAATGTTTTGTAACTCTTCCAAAACAGAGTGAAATTGCACCACACATACACACAAAGAAATTAGCGTGATCTTAAACTTTCAAAAAACTTTCCCAAGGCACTGTAGTCTGCAGCCCCTTTTCATTACAGTCAGGCTTTGCTTGAGAGTTCTGTGAAAGTTAGCACTACTACAATGCATGGAAAATAAGAGCAGCACAAGAGAGGCTGTACCCTTGTACAGTTAAGCCCTAAGAGGAAAGCAAAAGAAGAGTCAAAACATTCAGCATTGAGAAGCATCTTATGTGGTGTACTATATGTGGAATGAAAACAAGAGCCCAAAGATGTATTACTGGTGCTTTTAAGCATTATTTAAATCAGACTTAATTAGCTGTGAAATTTGCTGGAACCAGATTTTTTTAGCATTTTTGATATAGTTTATGTTGCTGTTTGCAAAACTGAACCGTACCAAAGTGCTTTCATGTAACACAACAGCACAGTCTATGAATTCGAAGATGAACCACTACAGAAGCATTAAGAAACTGAATGAACACACAAACATGCACACATACACATTTTAAGGATCATAACAGGGCAGCCCTGAAGGAAGCCAAGCATGCTCCGCCCATGCTGTCCCATCTCATTCTCATGAGGAGAAGGACAGGGTGGCCCTGAGCCTGCTCCCCGCTATGCCCTCCCTTCCTTCTTCTAATCAGGAGAATGATGGGGTGGCCTGAGCGAGGCCAAGTGTGTGCCTCTCCTGTGCCATCCCATCCTTCTTCTCATAAGGAGAACAACCCCCATGCTCTGCCATCTCGTCTCGTCTCGTCTCGTCCCGTCCCATTCCAACCCATCCCATCCCTTCTCCTTATGAGGAGAAGAAAGGGTGGCTCCGAGGGAGCCCAACTGCGCGCCCCACATGCCATCATGTCCCGTCTTTCTCCTCATGAGCAGAAGGATTGGGCAGCTCCAAGGGAGCTGAAGTGTGCTACCCCTGGAAGCCCTACCCTCCAGAGCCCTGCCCCCCACACCAGGTGACACTAGGAGCTAGGAAGCCATTGGGTGCTCCAAAACTTTTGAACATGGAGTGAGTGCTAATATATTGAGCTCGCACTGAAGTATTCTTGGATACTGACTCTGGCCTTTCCATCATCAAGGAGTAACCTGGCATAGTCAGACACACATTCTAGACTTTAGGAAAGCTGATTTCAGTAAGGCCTTTGAAAAGCCATTCTTGCAAACAAGCTAGTAAAATGTGAGTTAGACCAAGCAACTGCTAAGTGGATTTGTAATTGGTTGACTGGCCGAACTCAAAGGGTGCTCAGCAATGACTCCTCTTCATCCTGGAGAGAAGTGACCAGTGGGGTCCCACAGGACTCTGTCCTGGGGCCAGTGTTATTCAACATCTTTATCAATGAATTGGATGACAGAATTGGAGGCATACTTATCAAATTTGCAGATGACACCAAATTAGGAGGAATAGCTAATACTCCAGAGGACAGGATCAAAATTCAAAATGACTTGAGTAGACTAGAAAGCTGGGACAAAGCTAACAAAATGAATTTCAACACCTAGAAGTACTGCACTTAGGGGGACTCTGGATTTCCAGAATCCAATGCCTTCTTGCACGATTGGACCATCTCCGTGGTTGGTCAGAACTGGATCACTTCCTGCCCCACTTCATTTTCCCAGTCCACCAATGTCATATTTATCACAATGGCAGCAAAAGAAATGCACAAAAAACCCACCCATACAGTTGTGACTACTTCCTATCTCTTTTTGGCAAAACAATTTAAAGAAATAAGCACTTGGTCCAGGAGACAAACAAAACAGCAATATAATATGATTTCCCAGGTGTCTGTACCAGATCACAGATGGTTGTCTATTTCTCTTACAAACCAGCACATTTTCATGGTCAAACTCCTAGGCTTCAATGTTGTTGTTGTTGTTGTTGTTGTTGTTGTTAGGCTTTGAAATTTTATATAATATACAACACAGCAAGACTGACAATGCTAGCAAAGCCCAAACCCTGGAATATACAAAATGAGTAATGGAGGGAAAATGATACAGGTTTATCAGTTTATATTTGTCTGCAGCAGCAGTAATATAATGCCTCTCTTATTGCTATCTACAACAGCATTACTGCATCTTTCCTTGCTCTGTTGTAGACTATTTTAGTTAATAACTGATAAAGCAGATGCAGACATGGCATGCTTAAAATACTTCCCTCTTGCTTATTTTGGTTAAAGTATGCACACAGTTTTTTCTGTCTTTATTCTTTCTGTCACTGCAGAAATTTTGTCCTGAATGAAGTCAGTAATACTGAGGAAACAACATTAACTTTAGTAAGCATACAACTGTTGCTGATATTAGGCAGTTCCAGGTATTGCATCTCAAAAAGGATATCTGAGAAGGGTAAGAAAGAACAACCAGAATTATCAGCAGGCTGAAGGCATTCTGGTATGGGGAGCAGAGGTAGTGGACACAGTGCCTTCCAGATGTTTTAGATCACAGCTCCCTGGTTCCATATAAAGCCTGTAGGTTTTTTTTAAAAATATATATTTATTATGTTCCAAATCATAACATACTGTACTACAAATCAAATATTACCAAAATATCTAAACACAATAAAAACAAAAACCCTAATAATGTAAAATAATCTTTCAAAAAATCTACTCCCCACTCCCCCGCATTCTACCATTTTAAAAGCCTGAACCTAACCAAACCAAATTAAGCAAAACAACTCTGTATCACAACCTAACTAAAATTGACTTCCCACCCTCCCCATCCCCCAAATATGTCCACTTCACACCATCAATGCTCACACTACTCTCAGTGCCACAGCTTCTGTGCTGAGTATGTAGACCTGCAGATCTTTTGACAGCATGCAAGATCAAATCTCTTCTTGAAAGGTTGAAGCTCCAGCACTGTTCAAGTGGTCATAAAATTGCAGCCCACATTTATTAATAACTGCAATTTTACAATTAATGGCATTGATGTTTTTGTGTTCTTAAAACTGGTTTTTAGTTTAGACTGATTAATCAAGGCTGAAAGAAGTACACTAATTCAATTTATGGCATTTACATGTGAATTCAAATGTGAATGATTTAACATTGTTACACAATTAAACACTTTGATCAGAATCCTCTTAGTACACTACCCCAGTGAGAGTATGTTAACATAGACAATGGCAGCAGGAAGAGAAAGTCCATCTGCTCTAGACTGTGGCAGTGAGAGAAGGCAAACAAGTTGTTGTCATTGCACTGTCAGGGCAGGAAGGCTGCCAACTCCAACCAGTCTTATTTGCCCAGTGTCTAGCTTCTGGATGGCTCCTCAGAAGCAGGGTATCTTGGGAAAGTTGACTGGAAAAAATCACCAGTGATGAGGAAGTGTGACATTACAGAAATTGCCAAACAGGTTGGTCAGAGGTGGCAGCTTTCACTTAAGAAAACCTTAGTGATAGTTTTGTCTGATTTCCCTTGCTGTTCCTGCTCATCCTGGTAACAGTGCAAGCATTAATATACTGGACTAGCATACTGTATCAACGGGATTTCAGCCTTTGAATCTGTTTGAGAATACTCAAATCAAAATCCAGTTTTGATGGTCAAAAGTTGACAGACCAGTTCTCATAAGAGGGCAGATCTGGCCACAGCATCTTACCCCCCCCCCCCCCCCCGTTTAGAATATTGTAATGTATTTTCACTTAGAGTGTTGTAATGTATGGATTTCCATTTGCTTCCAAACTCAATTTACAGCCAGTCCTCCCTAGCCATGGATTTTTTATCCACAGATTCAATCATCCATGGTTTGAAAATATTTTCATTGCATTGACTTTGGCCCTTCACATTTCTATGGGGCCCTCTCAGGCTGAGAGAAGATAACTTAGGTATCATAAACCAGGAATCCCTTTCCCCTCAAATTCAAAGCTTTAGTTTCTGAGGTCCCCTTCAACCTGCATTTTACTGGTTACATTAAAATGAAACCTTGAGTGCCCAGCCCTGTGAATTATGCACAGTGTCAAGTCTTTTCGTTGCCCACAGAAGGCCAAAATCCACAAGTGCATGCCATTTTGCAGCCAACAACAGGAAAAGCCTGGCTATGTTTGCTGTGTTTACAGCATTGATTTTAAGAGGGATTTTGAACAAGAAGAAATCATTTAAATAATATTCCCAAGGAGTATATTTGGCCACATTTTGAGTTCTTCTTCTAGCTGTGAAAGAGAGACATGTTAACAATTTTAATGTGATTTGCTAGGTATTTCAGTAAGCCAATTAGTCCATATCATCCAATTAGTTCATATAATCCAGATTAAATTGTGCCACAAGCAGTCAGCAGGTATACTAGATGCCAAAGGTGCCACTGGAATAAGTTTTACAGCAAGTAAGGCTGAATCAAAGAGCCAACAGTGCTAGCTAGAGATGAGATTAGGGTTGGATTGGAATAATAAAAACAATTTTTCATATTAGATTTTTTTTGGGGGGGGGAGTCTAGTGGTGACAGGGAAATAGAACAAATGCAGAGCTTTCCCATCTATATTGTGCAGATTTAAAAATTATTCACAGTTTGGGAGAAGTTAATAGTCTTGAGCCTTGTTACGTTAAGCTGGATAGGAGAAAATGAAAAAGACCCAGGTCTTAAAAATATAATAGCAGACTTTGGAAAACTTAGAATGGCTAAACTGGTGAGTGGTGGTTTTTCCCCCCCAAGAGTTGTCCCCCCCCCCCAAAAAAAAAAGAAAGAAAGAAAGAAAGAAAGAAAAAAGAAAAAAGAAAACATTTCCAAGTTCTGTGTAAGAGTCATAGCTAGGTGCCAAAGATTTCTGCTTTATGTCCAAAGCTTAAACAAGTTACCTTTTTGAATGACAGTTCTCAGAAATTCCCAGAATCCCCCAGCCAATATGGTTAGTGGCCATGTTGGCTTGGGGGATTCTCAGAGTCGTAACCCCCAAATAACTTTTGCAAGTGCTGCTTTTCCAAATCTTTGTGATCATGGCCAGATTGATTCAAGGAGTTTGGAAAGGAGATTAGGCAGATTGTTCTTAAAGGAAAGTCTTTAAAATTATTTATGAGTAATACCTAGTTATGACTGCGAAACCAGACATGCAGGATTTTCCTGCCATCTTGCAGCTTAAGGTCTCTTTCATACTGCACAATTATAGCACTATGATTTACTTTAATTGCTATAGTAACATTTTGTGGAATCCTGGGTTCTGTACTTTGGTGAGGAACTAGAGCTCTCTGAGTGAACATTCCAAAAACACCTGCCTGTAAATTTGCATAATCCTCTTTAGGATTATGCAAATTCCAGGTATCCATAGGAGGGAACCATAGTAATTCAAGTGGTATCAGAATATTATTGTGTAGTGTGAAAGAGACTTAATTTCAAACTCTGTTTGAGAGTTTTCTGCAAAATTAATATATGCTTGTAATAGCTGATGTATTTTGGAATGGATCAGTCCCAAATGAACTGAAGGTTTGGCTCCCACCAAAGGACTCTTTCTCCTCATCTCCCCACTCCCCACTTTTTTCTTGGTGTGTCTTTAAAATGCTACAAATTGCTGTTATCACTATAACAGTAACTGGTGATGTTAACAGAATCCTCTGTTGACACAGTGAGCACATACTGATCAAAGACTGAACATTTCCCCCTGGGTTCTTTTGCAGAGGCAACCAGACAAGATAGGCTGCTACTTTTTTTCAAGGGCTATTCATAAACTTGTTAATCAAACCTTAAAGCAGTGGAGAGGTTTTTTCCCCCTGGTGTTGTGGTTGTTGTGGTTGTTGATAAATAGGACTTCAACCAGCAAAATAAAGATGGGTAAGGTAAATTATGTGGAATGTTCTGTTCACATTACAAGCTACATTCTGCAAATTTGGGCTGAAGGCATTACAATATTTCCTATGTGACCTAGATGAAATGAAATGGTGCATACTTTTAAAATAAGGATATTATTTGATTATGATGATGATATAGCATTTAAAATGATATAATCTGCTTGCTCATATTTTGACTTCACCCCTAAACATGCTGCTAGGGAGTAAGTTCCTTCAGACATGATGGTACTTCTGAATAAACAGGTATAGGATTGTGTTGTCAGCTGTTGCTCGGAAATGTTACAATGCAATCTTACACATGTTTTCTCAGAGCATATTTGTACTGGCAGAGACTAAACAGAAGGGCCTTTTTGCTCTAATTATTTGCTTAGCATTCTTAATTGATTATTTATGTGTCCCTGTGCAATGTAACCCGCCCAAACCTGTTTATGTAAATGTAAATAACATCTGCGTCCACAAGGCAACTAATCACAAAATATGCCTACAAAATCACCTGATACTGAGCCAAACTAAACTCCAAAAATGTACAAAACAGGGGCTACCAAAACTTAATTTACAATCAGGAAAAACAAAAAACATGAACTTGTTTTGTAAAAGAAAAATAGAAGCCAGTTTTTGTCAGTGTGGGGGGGCACCCAGAAGAAGGACGCCACCACATAACAGTTTCTGCTTATTGCAGAATATCACCCTTCATTGCATCTACACTGCAGAGGTAACCTGATTTGACACCACTTTAACTGCCCTGGCTCAATGTTATAGAATTCTAGGAATGGTAGTTGGTTGTGGCACCAGAGCTCTACTCTGGTTCCACAACCAATCACCATTCCCAATATTCCATAGCATTGAGCCAGGGCAGTTAAAGTGGTGTCAAGCTGGATTATCTCTGCAGTGTGGATGCAGCCCTTGTCTCTTAAGCAAAGGCTTAGGACTCATCCTCACTGTCAAAAAGCCTTGGAATTTGGCAGCCTTCTCTGTATCTGGGTAGCATTCTTCAGCACAGTTGGTCCCTCCCATCTATTCAAACTTGTCCGATACATATCAAGCCTCTGTCCTTCCTGTGTCTTCCTGCCTTAAATGTGATGTGAGTGGGCTTTCCCTCCACTCTAGCTGTCTTGGGTCCCATAATAAATCCAATAATAAATCCAATAATAAATACATAAATGTAATGAAGAAATGAAGGTTAGAGTGGAGCCACTGTGCCAAAAGTCTGACTGCCATTCAATATGTCATCAGGACAACCACCCAGACATGCATAGCGAATGGAGACTGTGGAGCCAAATGTGAGCCTATAACAGAATTTCTGAGAATTAAAAAATTCTCCTGGCCTGTGTTCCAAAAGCTGCATGTTTTTCTAGAAATTTGCAGGGACTACAGTAGCATAGGAGGGATGTTATTTTGTTTTGTTGTTGTGTACCTTCAAGTCGTTTCTGACTTATGCTGACCCTAAGGTGAATCTATCATGGAGTTTTCTTGACAAGATTTCTTTAGAGGTGGTTTGCCATTGACACCCTCTGAGGCTGAGAGGGTGTGACTTGCCCAAGCTAACCCAGTGAGTTTTATGGCTGAGCTGGAAATCAAACCCTGGTCTCCAGAGATGTAGTCCACCACTCAAACCACTGTGTCATGCTGACTCTCATATTATTTGGTTTATTTAATTATTTTTAAATCCATGGTCAGTACAGGAACAATACATGCCAAATCCCAAGCCATTTTTGTCAATCTGGATGAGTTCTTATTTAACTATATTGATATAATAATAATAATAATAATAATAATAATAATAATAATAATAATAATTTATTTGTATTTCCCACTTCTCCCTCTCCCTTCGGATCGATGCAGGATTACAGCAAGTAAAAACATCATAAAATGCATATAATTTGAAATACATCAATCAAAAGAAGAGATAAAAGAGATAAAAAGGGAGGGGCTGTTACAGTATTGCTCACAAACATAGGATCCAGTCATTGCAGTAAGATATTATTCAACATCAAATTAGAGGAGATCAGTTGGAAAGGCCTGCCGGAAGAGATCCGTCTTCAACACCTTTTTAAAGGCTTCCAAAGAAGTAATAAGATGGATCTCTTCCATCAAGTTGTTTCAAAGTCTGGGGGACATCACAGAAAATGTTCTACAAGAGGTGGTTTTCAACCTGGTTTTGGGGTGTTCTAATATTTTTGTGCCAGATGTTCTGAGAGTGCAGGGCAGATTATGTAGGGAGAGGTGTTCCCTTAAGTAACCCGGGCTCAGGCCATATAGGGCTTTATAGGTAATAACTAACACTTTAAATTGTGCCCAGAAACTAATTGGCAGCCAATGAAGAGATTTCAATACCAGTGTAATATGTTCTGATCTCGGTGTTCTAGTGATATAGGTAAGACTGGAGCATTTCTTACATTAATATACAGCAGTGCTGGGAACCTTTAGCATTCAAGATATTTTGCTTACAAAGGATTTCAGAAGTTCTAGGCTGAAACACCTAGACCCCAAATCTTTTTCATTCTTGCTCTCCAGTATGATCAACACCTCACCCCAGTTATGCAATGATTCAGCCAAACTGAATCATCTTTAACCATGCTTCAGGCAATGGGGCATACAATTCCCCAGAATGCAGAATTCACACAGAACTAGACTCATAATGTAGGCCTTATATGGCATTGTCATCTTGGGTGCACTTGCAATGCAGATTTAATGCAGTTTGACATCCTATTGACTGCCATGGCACAATGCTATGGAATTCTGCGATTTGTAGTTTTGTGAGATATTTAGCCTTCTCTGTTAGAGAGGTCTGGTGCCACAACAAACTACTAGCCCCTGAATTCCATAGCATGAAGTCATGACAATGAAAGCAGGGCCAAAACTGCATTAATTCTGCAGTGTGGCAGCAACCATAAATATCTGTAAACAATGCGTGAGTTTCAGTCATCTGCCACATACAGTTTATAAAAAAAAACAATTCAGACAAAAATGGTTGGGATAAAAATTATCTGAACAAATCTATAATTGTCTACATTCTTACTGGTTACATTTTTTGCAACCAGTATGATTACATTTACAAACTATTACGTTACAAAAAAAAGGTCTTACCTCATAAGTAAATGTATTATCTGTGTCAGGGTGCTTGGGTATTGTGCAATACCCTTGATTCTATACTCACAAACATCCCTGGGACATGGTACAATGGTATACCTTGCAATACATTAAATTCTCATTGGAGTCAGAAAATTCTGCAAACCGGGCATTCAACTGAAGAGTTTTTAACTCTGTCCAGATAAGCCTTCTCCCTGTGATATGGGTAGGAGACATTTATCTAAATGTTTATTTATCCAACTGGAATCTTCTAAGAATTAGTAATGCTTAACTTAAACTACACATCTATATACACTTACTTAGGAGTAAGCTTAGTTTTAGTGGGACTTACATTGGGGTAGATAGGCATAACACTAGGCTGCAAGTATTGAGTTGTCTCTATTTTCCTGTCTGAAGACATTCTCAAATGAAATAAATACGTGTGAAATAGCATGAAGGCATTCTTCCAAAGTTTGCATCAGGCAAGGAACATTGCTTGTTTGGGCATGTTTTGCAACAAACATATTGGTGAAATGTGAATGCTTCTTCTGGAATGACTGCATCTGTTGTGTAATTATGTATTTAGGACATAGGCTATCTTCAGTTTTGGAAGAAATGGCAATAAACTGAGCTGCATTTTCAACGGTTAAGCATATTTTCAATATACAAAGTGCTCTCATCCCATTTAGCACGGTGAATGTGAATGCAATAAGAATTTTGTAGGTTTTAGATTCTACCACCAATGTATACTAAAGACAATTCAAAGAAAGCTCCAGCAGTTGCTGCAAAATTTCTCCCTTGCATCAATCCAAACAAATGAGACCAAAACCTGACCTTGTCTCTTCCTTTATATTATGATGTTATCTCAGTGACAAGATTACATGTAGTGGGACTTGTGTGTTTTTTAAGCATTGAACAAATTTGCCTAGTGGAATTGCTTTCTTTGGAGTTTTATGCACACACCCCTGCTATGCTGTCATGAAGTTGCAAAATCATACTATTGAAGCTTATTCAAAAGCAGAGCCCAACTTTGGACGGGAGAGGGTATGGTTTATCAGACTTTTGAGATCTGGGGTGAGGGTAAAAGCGAGGGTTGTTCTTGACTAGATTTGTATATAGTTTTTAGTATATTTTAATATTTTTAATGCACAATTGCTTGCATTTTTTAAAATGCTTGATTGTTTTTTTTAAAATTGTATTTAAACTTTTAAAATGTTTTTATATTGTTTTTAACCTGTACTTTTTAAATTTGTTGTTAGCCGCCTTGAGTCTCCATATTGGGTGAAAGACATGATATAAGTAAATAAAATGATAGTAAATGCCAGGAGAATTTTTTTTAAAAAAAATTGGTTGAGCCTAAATACGAGTGAGTGCAAGGGTGACACTGTGATTTGAATGTTGGCGTAGACTCTGGGAGACAGGAGTTTGAATCCCTGCTCAGCCATGGAAACCTACTGGGTGACCTTTCACAGTCACACTCTCTCACTCTCAAAAGAAGGCAATGGCAAACCTCCTCTGATTAAATCTTGCCAAGAAGACCCTATGAGAGGGTCACTGTACATCTACAAGTCAAACTACATTGTTTTACAGTGTAGTTACACCCTGACAATATCCACCTGAAAGGCAGTTTTCTTATGGAGTCCATAAGAGTGTGTGCTTTGTTTATATGTTTTTAAATCTTTTGTATATTTTTAAAATAATTTTATACTGTTTTAGGTGTGTCAGTTTCAATTGTGTCAGGTTTTAACTGATTTCTTCTATAAGCCACCTTAGGTCAGACCCCAAGAGAAAGGCGGCATATAAAATAAATAAATAAATAAATAATATTCTTTCCCTACTGCCTTCTACCTTACCTAGCATTATTGCCTTTCTAATGAGTCATCTCTTTTCATGACAGTTTGGCTAGCTGCCATTCTGATTTCTGCTTATTCTTGTATAGGCATGCAGAGGGGGGAAAATCTGGATTTTTTTGGCAAAATGAAATAGGAAAAGAGAACTTGGGGAGAGAGCATAGTCAAAGATCCCCATGGGGGTACTCTGGTTGAATTTCAGAAATGAAGAAAACCTAATTTCACAAATAAAACATAAGCTCATATTTCAGGATGTAGATTACATGTGTGGGAAAACATTATGATTTGTGTGTGGAAAGAGATTCAAGTTATAAATCTGTACCGGAATGCTTTCCCTACTAGTGACGTCCCTGCACTGGGTGTCACCGAGTGCAGGGGGTGTGGCTTCAAGTGATGGGGCTTATGGGGGGCATGTGCTCCCTCTCTCATGTCACCTCATCAGGGAAGTTGCAGGGGCAGGACATGCAGGACAAACAAACAAAAACAGACAGCTTCATTTATATACTGCTTCATGTCAAGGGATGATGGGAGTTGTAGCTCTTCACCTCTGGCTTGAACTCACCACCTTGTTACGCACCGGCGCTGACCAGTTTTGGCCAGTGGATAAAGCTTTGCTCTAAAGCAGCAGAGTTACAGAGAATAGGCTGAAGATCCTGACAAACTCTCCAAGCCTTCTCACTCTTGCTTCCACAGAAGTCTTCACCCTTCTTCAGGATCCAGCTGGCTCTTGTAGCTTCACCCAAGACACCAGACAACTCAGTAGTCTTAAATAAAAGATCTACTTTATTCTACTATATACAGCTCCAAAACTATCCAACACAACTCCACACTACTCGAATACTCCTCCACTACTACCCACACAATACATTGGGATTCATAGCCATTATTATATTCATTGCAATATACCACCCACTCTTGTCTGTTTCCACCCAGTGGGCGTGTACAACCATTTTCATTGGTTCTCTTGTTTCATCCCACAATTAATGATTTCATCATCTTAGCCTTGTCCATTTTAACAATTCTCAGGTGTGTTCAATTATCCACTTTGCATTTCTGTCCTTGGCATTTAGGACTTGTTAATTATATTACCTTCTACACCTGTGTGGCTTCTAATTGCTTTTGCTGAGTCACCCTGACTCTCACATACATGTTTTATTTCATTCACTGTATATCCCATGTTGCTTTTTCCTTAACACTTCATACTGAACTAACAGTGTCTAAGCAGTTTACAATTGTAAGCTAATTGCTACCAACAATCTGGGTACTCATTTTAGTGACCTCGGAAGGATGCAAGCCTGAGTTGAGCTTGAGCCCCCCTTAGCTGGGATTGAACTCACAACCTTATTGTTTTCAGTGAGTGGCTGCAGTACAGGGAGTGTAGGAAGGCATGGGGAGGGTGGGAATACATGTCAGGATGGCACAAGGGGGGAATATGGGGGAAGGCCCAACAAAGTGTCACCCCCCTTTCTGGGGAGTCACCCAGTGCAGGCTGCACCACCACACTCCCCTTGTGATGCCACTGTTCCCTACCGTTGTATTACTTTTCTTCACAGACTAGATCAAAGCTTTCCACGCAGGCATACTTGGAAGTAAGAGTCTAGCAATAGGGAGGAGGAGGAGGAGGAGGAGGAGGAGGAGGAGGAGGAGGAAAACAAGGACATTGCCCCCCCCATAAGAATTCTGCCAACCCCATTAATTTTCCCTTGCTCCTCAAAGTTCTAACATTGTAGTAACTTAAAACTTCAGTTGGGCATTTAGAAATACAGTTTAGGCATCCAAAGAAAAAGTGAAAGTTACCAAGAAGGTATTAACACAGCAAATAGTTATAATTGTATAAATCGATTTTAGTCATAATGGTTTTCAATGTCATTGAATTCTGTTTGGCAGGGGTGGCCCATGTCTTCCATGAGAGGGTAATGGTGACTCTATACGTGGTATTTGCAGACTTTAAAGCAGTGGTTCCCAAA